>NC_137211.1:9944355-10171855 GCF_949987685.1 Ammodytes marinus | reverse complement strand
TCAAACAAGGAGAGTGGACGGTTTTAAAGGCTTTTACTAAGGAGGAACTACCCAGGAAAACCAACTGATCATGTATGTGGCTGGTCTGTGGTGGCAAAGAAAACCTTCATGGCACGTGGTTTCATACCTAGAGTTTAGTAATTAATAAAGCTTATCAACTTAGGATACATTCAGGACACCAACTGAGCAAGAAAACACATTATTCTGTCAAACTGATCACCTTGGAATTCGATGTTTTTTTTAAATGATTACATTAACTTACTGAGTGAAATACCTTTTAAATTGTCATAATAAATGGTTTAGATCTGGCAGCAATATATTACAAATATGAACTTTTTTTTGTTCAGATGAAAGAAGGATGCTAAACACTCACTGTAGCTAGAAACTGCAAAACAAAAAGCATTTAGTGCTGGCTAAACAAGGCCTATACGTAACAAAGCCAATTGTGAATTTGGAGGGAGATGTAAAGTTAAAGATTTGGCGGTATCGTTGCGCGCGCGTTCCTCCATTCAGTCGCTAATGAGAATGATAATTTGTGGCTCCTCTGATGACCCCTACCCCCCTAAATAGCGACTTCTCCCAAGGGACGTGATGGTGCAGATCCCCGAGGGACATTCAGACCTCTATAGGAATCCCTTTCATCCCAAAACGGGAGATTCCCGCCTGTTTCGTTTTATTTACGGTTAATAATCAGACTCTCAGTGAGTGGAATAGCTTATAATGCAGGATCCAGGATTCAACCAGACCACATCTGGATATAGGCCTGCAAAATGACAGATATCTCTAGTTATTTTCTGATATATTTTTATGTGTTCCCTTCATTTCCATTTGTGTGAGTTGTTACACTGCTCTTTCTTCGCTACACCAGTTTCTTTCGAGAGATCATTGAATGTATTTCATGAAAGACTACTATATAGGCTACTATGAATATTGTGTTTCTTAATGTTCCTTTACATTTGCCAATATGATCATGACCACAGTGCAGGCGCAGCAGCTTTAACCATGGTTTGCTTACAGCCTGCAACATGTTGCCAAGTCAACTTCTCTCGGGAGTGTATCCTACTGCTGGATCCGAGTACACGCTCGCGATCCCTCGTGTTTACACCGAACCAGGCAGGCTCGCCTCTTGGCGGCCACGCGTGTGTGTTCGGCTGCTCACCTCCGCAGAGCGGCTGCACGACCCGGCCAGCCAGCGGGGATTTACTGACTGGCGCTGTGCCCGACCGCAGGCAGACTAGTTCGCTCGGTTCTCACGACCTCAGCTCCACAAAGGCATATCTGAACTATTAACTCAGACACGAAGGCAGTAGGAACAACCGCGGCAACCACACACGCTGCCAACTGGTGTTTCGCTATGCCTCCTCGCAGAAGGAAGCTGGTTAAACATCACTGGCAGCGGGTTTCAGAATGCCAGTTACTGCCGGTGTCATCTACAGGGCACTGGCGCGCAGAAGAGGGAAAGTGAGAACGCAACTACCTATGCGTTTTACCAAGCTCAGAGGAATAGGAAAATCAGCATTTGCACAGGTTATCATTGCAAAGACAGCGATCACAAGCAACGAAGGCCACATTACAACAAAACAACAGCTTTACATTTTATATGTGTTAAAAGGGATGTAGGCCTTTTTCATGTTATCCGAATTTCCATAATTATCAAATAAACTTGTTTCTATCCTGCTCTATTCATGTGATGTATATATCAGAGCATGGGGAAATAACAATTTCCTCGCATTAAGGTGTGCAAAAGAGCTATGACTGTTAGAGTAAGCAGATTCAGTGTAAATTAGGTTTTTAGATTAAATATACGACTTTCAACCGTGGGTATAGTTTGGGCAGTGGATACATTTAGGCGCCAGATGTGCATAGCTTAGAATTTGCACCCTAAATATTATGAATTGAAAAAAGCAAGAATGTTTTTTCTCTATACTTGCCGGTGGTCAGGGCTGTAGGAAACACGTTAAAACCGAGTGGCCTGTGCCAGCCATGCGCACCCACGGCGCACTGGTGGAGTATTACATGTTTAGGGGTTTTTTGACCATGGCTGAAACCTAATCCGCGTAAAGGGGCCCACTGACTGCAAGTGGCTGACACACGGCAAGGGCCACGCCAACCAACACAGAGACACGACCCTCAGCTCTGGACCCGCTCACCAGAGGGAGATAAGTTTACAACCAAGGATAAACAGAGAGTGGAGGGTTGGAGATCGAGATGGAAACTTTAAATATACAGAAAAGTGTGTTAAGCCGTGAGGAAATGACACCTGATATTGCCATTCAGTGTGCGTGAGAGAGATTTTAGCGTAGACCATAACCAAGTTTCATACGTTTCTATAACCTGCACTAGGTTTGCTTATCTCCCCCAACTTGCGTCAGGTTTCCCCGCCATCAAACAAATGTCTAACCCAAGTTCCCTCGTTTTCTCCTTTATTGAGGTGCGTGCCCACTGGGAGTGGGACTGAACAATCGATGCACAAAAGGAAGCGAGGATCCTTCCATATTCTTCTTTCACTGAGGCAATCTGTTAGTGACATTAACCCCTGAGAGCATTTCCCAGGCTCATGAATAGGGTTTAAGACTTCTTAAAGCCCCCGCTGCATACAGGATGAGACTCTTTTCAAACTTTTAATTACCTTTATAGCAATAGAAAAATACACCCCCATTGTCCCCTGGACCATTCTCCATGCAGCGGGCCAGATGTAAAGAGCTCCCGCCAAACTGGTGACAAGGTGGCCACTTGAAACTTAGTAAATTAATTGATATAGGGGAGTTTCTATTGGCCAAATAATCGATAGGTTGCAGCTCATTTTAGGCCTCAGCTGTCACCGCTGTGGGTCTGTTTAAAAGTTAAATACCCTGACTTATCAATTCACTAGTTCGACTTTTACGCATGAAATTGAACTTTTACGCACGGCTTCAAAAGCTACAGAATATCAATTTGTATTCTTAAAAAGAGTATGACAAAGCAATGTGGACATGATAGAAACAGGCTTTAGACAAGAAACTTCATTTCTGAAATCTGTTTATTAAAACAATGGGGCCATCACCCACTTTCTGTCTTTTCAACACAAAACAACAATGTATATAAAACACAGCTTTGGTATAACAATCAATAACAACTCTGTACAAAACTAAATCTTTTCATGAAAAGTACTTCATAACAAACAAAAATCCTATAAATCTTCCATCTGCATGTACAGCATTTATCACCTACATCCAAATGTTGGAACCAGGCAATAAATTATATGTATAAAAAAACAAAACATGTACCATTTAAGGCCACCCCTGTTCCATAAAACGAAACAATGAGAACTACTAGGGGGTATTAAGTGGTTAAAGTTACCATCCCATAGCGAAAAAGTTCCAGGTTTGACCCCCTGCCATAACTGTGTGTGCAGTCAGTTAAAGGTCTAGAAAAGTAATGCAAACTACTTTCACGTGAGTCTCTGGTCCCTTGCGCTACCAAGGCCGCCACACTGGATCGCTGCTCTCCGAGCCGGTGCTGACCCCGACTGGGCTGACCGCTTGAGACTGCCCGGAGAAGGACGTCATGCCGTGGACTGGAGAGACTGCAGTGGGGGCCGAGCCACCATGCACCGGGCTGGCGTTGAGTGCAACAGGCACTCCTGCGTTTGCGTAGAGGGGGATGATGGGGGATGTGGCGGAGGTAAAGGCCGGGTTAGGAATCAAGAAGGCGAACTGTCCATCGCTGGCGGGCACCAGCTGGAACCCACCAAAGACCTTGGGGGAGAGGGCTTCGGCCGGACTGAGTTTGGAGCCCATGGCAGCGCCGTTAATTGGCAGAGTGGATGGGAGCTGCACGTGGAGGGGCTGAGCCAGGTGCGCCTGCTGCGACGCGGCCTGTTGCTGATAGTTCATGGACATCATCTGGCCCATGCAGCTGGACAGGTGGCCGAGGAGCCTGGACCTCACCTCCGTGTTCACACCCTCTGAGGTGGACAGGAAGCGGGTGACTTCGTTCATGCACTCGTTGAATCCTGCTCTGTATTTGCTCAGGACGGTGACGTCTGCTGAGAGCGCTGCTGGTGGAAAGAAATGGGACGAAGATTAGTGACGAAATTGTGACACCTTCCTCAGCTATTTTTTCAAGAGTTGGTAATGTTTTTTTTTACCCCCTCTGATATTGACTGTATGAACTTACCGCTCATCTGTACGCGCTGCAGGTTCCTCAAGTGCTTCACTGTCATCTCCAGGATGTCTGCTTTTTCCAACTTGGAGTGTCTGGAGCTCTGTGAGACATAACATGACAAGTTGAGTCTATATTCAAGGCACCATTTAAAACGAATATTTAAACGGACATGAGAGTAGTCAAAGCGTAAAAATGATTTCAACTTACATCTTTTTTAAGTGCGTCCAGGATGAGAGTCTTGAGCTGCCCGAGGCTTTCGTTAATTCTTGCTCTGCGGCGTTTCTCCATGATGGGTTTAGATGACTGCAAATAATTTAAAAAATCCACATAAATGTCTTGTTCACCAATCACATATGTTTACTTGCACACTGCATGTCATGGTAAATCATTGTTACAAACTTGTTCAAATGATAACAAACTCTAATCCACAAAAAAACTATTTGCAGGTGTAAATAGAATGCATTAGTACCTTTCTATGCTCGCTGGCATTTTTTGGTTTGTCCGGTGTGTGTGTCCCGTTCGCAGGGGCACCGGCGATAGGGGATGCCGTCTGCTTTTCCATAATGTCAGCTGGCATTTTTGGACCAAGCCAGGTGAAAAAAGCAAAGAAGTAAATCCTCTTCGGAACCGCCGAAAGAATGAAATATGAAGAGATGTATATAGAAAATCACGTTGAGCCGCTGAAAACCATATAAGAATCGTCTTGACAGTCCCTGCGATCGGTCTGCGTTATGTCGCCTGTTATCACTGAGCTGTCATCTGAGTAAAGAGCGTGTGTGTTGCAACTTCTGCAGCCGACACACGCCGTGGCGGTACTTATAGACGGCTCGCGTGCTCCCAGTTCGTGTGAAACCCTCTCTGCATTCTTTCCCACACTCGCCTCAGCCAATGGCAGCGAGGACTCACCCATTGGGCGCGGGGCAGACCGCTGATTGGTCAACACCCCCGCGGGCCGTCAGTCACGCGCTGCTCAATCAGCCCTGCAGGGACAAACAACAAAGCGGAGCGAGCAGCAGCGGCCGGGCAAGGCTGTGAAGTGATAAGGGAGGGGAATGCGCTGGATGTTTGCCTCCAACTTTGCTCCGTGCACGTCAAAAATGGTTTTACTGCTTGGTGTGTGTGACTACGGGAAGAAGAATGCAGACTCTGTACTGACAAAGTCTTTCACAGTGCAGCCTGTAGGCCTACTCTTGACAGTGTGTTGTTTAGATGAAGAACTATAGCTTATAGAAATCTGTGCTTTTAATCAAATTAATATGAACTACTCAATTGTATCTGGCTGCAAATGGTTTAAATACTTCTGATAAGAGTTAATAAGCTGAAGATCGTGGTGCGACTGATAACACCTAATTTGATTAATTTAAAAAATGAACATGAACACAAATACACTCTTAATCCATTTTTTATGACTCCCCTTGCACTTTCAACGACAAGACATCTGTAATGGCACGCGAGGCGGTTTGCAGTAGCACGCACCAGGCCAATGGCATGCGGCCACTTTATGCAAATAAAGCAGGGTGCGCTCGGATTGGCCGTGCGAACAGCTCTGTGTCAATCATCCCGGCGCGGGAGCCGCTCAAAGGGGAAGAGGAGGAGGCAGAGAGGGGGGGGGGGGCACATCTGTCCGCGTGCCATTCGCACAAAGTCTTCTCCGGTTTACGACGGAGCACGTGCCAAAACCAGCAGATTACAGCCTGGAGACCAAGACGCATTTAATGTCAACCCTGGGAATATGAAAACGTTATATTAGAATAGAATAGAATTGGCACATATAAATCACTATGTTGGAAAGCATTTAGGCTCCACGAATATCCCAAACAAAATAATAATATATTAAAAATGTCAATATTTAATACTCCGTAATGAAAAAGCATTTGGGTTACAGGATGTGTTTATATGTCTTAAAAAAGAGTAAGCTTTTTGATGTAGGTGTTATCATCAAATCAAAACAAATACTTCTACCCTTTTATCCGACTGTGGAGTAAACAATAGCCTATGCCATGGACACGTCCTTCTGCGCAGATTTGTGTTTGATTCAATGTTTGTTGGATATAGTAGAAGAGCGACATCTAGCGACTCATTTGTAAAGGTTAACTAATTTAAAATGACGGAGCTCTGGGCATTAAACAAAGTAAATCAACACGTGCTTTCAATGCCTTTGCTTTTCTTAAGCCATTTAACCGAATCATATATGTGCTTAATGCATGGTCCACATCAGTTCTAATTGAATTAGTGTTTATGGATGTTTTGCAAATCATTTCCTAATTCTAGAAGAGATCTTACAAGTTTTAAATATTCATGTGACTTTCAATGTAAAACATTAATATATTTATTTATTTTATTAGTTGTGTTTGGTAACACATAGACAAGGCATAGAAAAAGAGAGTGAGCTTATTTAGAAAAAACAGTAAAGTATTTGTTCATACTTGGTGTAGGCTATGGAGATGACCACAAGGTGGCACATCTGTGTCCAAAAGAATGAAGAAAACAAGTAATAAACATTAAACACAAGCAAGATGAAAAAGGCAATTTTTGTTGTGTTTTTTTGTTGCATCTAATAAGAATGTTATCATACTCGTCCCCCCATGGGCCTCGGCCAGCAGCGGACCCGGGTTCGATTCCAGCCCGCGGTCGTTCTCTGCATGTCACTCCCCTCTCTGCCCCATTTCAACTCTGTCTCTACACTATCAATAAAGCATAAAAATGCCAAAAAAAAAAAAATAATAATAATAATAATAATAATGTTATCATACTGAGGTGAACTTATTTTTTCTATACCTACATATAGCTAATTGTTATTAAGCTCAACACAAAGATCTGTCACATATCTTAAATTACCCCAACAGTTAAAGTTGATATAAGAAAAGAAAAAAAGGGGGAAAAAGAACAGAATGAAAAGTATCAATGTGAACAGGTGAAAATGAGGAATGTGATAAGAAGAAAAGCTGTGAAAAAAATAGTTACATATACAATGTTCATATTTATAACAAAAAGAAGACTGCTGTTCATAGGCCATATTATGTAAATACATTTTACTTATATTTATCATGCAATTATTGCAAATGTGTGCATTTATACACATACAACCTGACCATACACACAAGTATCTCCATGTGCTACATGTACAATTGATATGACTGTATGTACGTGTACCTCATGAAAGTATATGAAAAGGTATCCTACAAACATACATGAAAACTCTGCAACATAGCTCACTAATAATATGTGTTTCTTAAGTAAGTATAGACAACATAATTCCAAACACAAAGAATGGTATGATCATTTACGTCTGCATTGCTTACAACTAAAGACAGTTTTTAAACTAAAAGGCAGAAACTAAAAGCAATGAAACTCCTCCAGAGCATGGATAATATAAAAATAAAAATGTGAAGTCTGTTGCATAGGCAGTTAGCATTGGAAACACTAATATGGTTATTTTGTCAAAATCATTAAAAGTTACATTCAAAGTGTCTGATTACTGCAAACACAGACAATACAACAGTTGCGGGTCACTATTCATAAATTAAAACTTTATGTTAGTGACCAGCAGCTCTCCATGTTAAATAAGCGGGGGTACCACAACAATGGGAGCATTACAAAATCCAAGGAGGCATAGATGTCATAGTAATCTTAAAACTGATGACAAAGTCTCTGATCCTCTTTTGGTCAGCAGTCTATTGAAACAGGCCAAATGTAATAAAACTTTGCTAAGCCCTGCTTCAGTCCAGTCTCTAGTGGAGTATCAGTCATTGTTCAGTGGCTCATTTCCCCCCATGGGTGAGCTGTGCTGAGGCATGCTGGACACTTGTTTACCCAGGATCCTACGTCTTAAGGGCCAGCTGTGTGTGCTTGGGCTCACATTGCCTTTATTTGCTTTCGGATCGGCCCAAATGATGCAGATCTAATTCTACAGGGCTCGGCACAGATTACACAACTGCTCCCTGCAGCAGTGGAGTTAACAAGATTTCGGTTTAATAACTCTGTATAGTTGAAGCAATACCTGTTCAGCCTGATCGGAAGTCAGACCAAGTCTGACAACTCTTGATATTTCAAACCCTATCCATCCATAATTCCCCCTCTTCACTCCTGCATTTCAAAGATATTGGGCTCAGACAACAAAGAGAACAGGAATTCCCCTTCAACTGAAAGAAAGTTTTTGAGTGACTCCGCCATTAGAGCATCATTAAAGCTGATGCCGGCCTAAGGAATGTAGGGAACAGAAATCACTGCTGATTGTAAGAGACGATCAACATTCACCAGCTAGGAGCCAGAAGTACTTGCTTTTTGACTTAGCGTTATGAGGGAGAGGTCTGCAGGAGGAGGTCTCGGGGGAGATGAAAGGGCCCGAAAAGGAGGGAGAAGCTGTGTTTGCAGATTTAGCAGAGTTCAGTATAGTCTGTCGTCCAGATCCGGGGAATGCTCCACAGCTCCTTTTGACTGCCGCCTGCTTAATTTGTTGTCGTACAATGAGCCCGTGCACTTTTCCAAATCCATGTGCAGAATGCAGAAAGAGAGTCAATTATATCTGTATTAGCTGGTGTTGGCTAGACAATCCCTTCTTACACACTCCCCCAATCAAGTGCTGGTAGATGTGTTTACCACAATGAATCACCAACACTGAGCTCTCACAATGCCTGTTTGGGTGGCTTTTGCTTTGTTTCAGACACTGTAGCCTTTTTTGATAGACAAAGCACACAACAGGAAACCTGCGGAAACTTCACTTTGGTTTATGAATCTACTTAAAAAGTTGTCAAATCTGGGTGTCCAAAAGTTTTTTTAATTACATTTATTTTGGTAAATGAACTTAATTCAAGTTTTTCTATTTTTGTGCTACTTTATGCTTCTTCTCCACTAGGAAACTATTTAACTATTTACTATACTGCATTATTTGCTTTAGTCACTCATTACTCAAGTTAGTGAGTTTGCTACAAAACAAATGAGCTCAACCTCGATCAACTACAGCAGTTAAATGTTGCTAACGTATTAATACATAATTAGAAATATAATATCCCAATAATGTCATTATAGTCAGGTATGTATAGCCATGGATTTGAGAAATGCTGAGGTCATCACTCCAAGACCCCAAACACACCCCCATCTGTAATTGTTTTTAATTATTTGGATTTTGTATCATTTTATCGGTCAATCCAATTTACGACTTTCTTTGTGTTCAATACTTTGTTTGATTTCATTTCCCCCAACACGTACGTTTAAATTATATTTACAAGCCTAAAAATCAGGTTGATTATTTTATTTTATTTACTCATTGATCCAAAAAAATTCAAATCTAATGATGAGTCTACCGGAATCAGCCTTTAAGATATCTGTCATGTGTAGCTTTTTTTAATGGCTTAAAAGGTTGCTTAACATACAGATAATGTGACCACATTGTCTCATGGCGGAGTACATTGTTAGGCAATGATACTTTTGATAACATTTCAATGCAGGACTTTTACTTGTAAAAGAGTATTTTCAAATAGGGGTATTACTTAAGAAAAGGGTCTGAATACTTCCTCTACCACTGGCGACACAAATCCATACATGATGACGATCAGGACACACATTTGAAGCTCTGTTTCCAAATCAAGGATGAAACGAGAACTTCAAAGGTGCTGCTGGTTCTAGTATGTGCTGTGATGTTTCTAAAACAAGTAAAGCCAGAATCCCTACAGCAGCCGCTCTAAGCTTCTGAGTGAAAGGACACCTGTTGCTGCTGCATTCACCTCCCACTTTAAGTAGAGGGATTTGCCCAGTACCCCAAAAACACAGGGTTGGTTGGTTGATTCATTATGGAATTAAATTAAACTAAATATTGAAGAATTAGGTTTAACAAATATTTGTGTAAAAATGTTCCTCGCAGCCATTGGCAAAAGATCTGAGGGGACTTTTTTTTCCTGCCAGGATGAGATATTTCATAGGCATTGTTGCTAGGGACTTCTTAACTTTGGGAGTGGCCAGTTGTATTAACATTTATTTTTTTCTTTACACCCTTCAATTGTGCTGGTATTAAAACAGCTTTTTTACCGTGATGTATTACCAAGACTGCAGGGGTGCTTTATAAGAGGTCAGAATTTAAATACATTAATATGAATTTGGAAATATTTCTCATGGCATTACAGGGCTGGGTGCATTTGGTCAAAGGCTTCAAAGCTGCATGTTTGCACCATAAATGTGAGGGAGAGTGGTATTTTCCATGGACTCCCACTTTATTCTTCCTTAATCTCATTACTCCCTTGGCTGTTTTCATACCTGCAGCAAAAACCCTGAGATCAATTATATTTGCCTCCTTTTTCAAGCGCCTTGTTGTCATTTTGCCATCTGCAGACCAGCATGTCCACTACAATGTGGTGTATTCACGGAGCCTCTTTGGCTTTCTGAACAGAGAGAGACCCTTTTCTCTTGCTCCTCGCCCCAATTCAGGGCTTTCTTCTCCCTTTTAAGTGGGCTGTTGATGAGGTTAGTCTAATCAGATTAAGTCAACTCACATTGGTCTCTGCAGTTTGTTTTCCTTCCAAAGGCGTCCTGACATCTCCTATACTTTTCCTTTATCCTCCTCTTTGCACTTTTCATCCAGGCTTCCACCCAAAAAAACCTTTTCAGCCGAGGTCCCAATGGACTCCTTTATAAACCGCAGTTCCCCAATGATATAGGTTATTTAGAATGGGTCACTAGACTGCAATACATGGGAAAGGCCTTTAAAGTTGTGCAGTGACGCATTTGGACATTTCCACTGGTGTCTGTGTGAATGCCAGAGATTAGGTAAACACAAAGCTCTAAATCAAATTTTGGAAATTGCTGGAACCTTTAATTTGATTCCTGGGTGAATATTCGAGTGATGTTTGGTAAACTACAAGGCTAATGCAATATCCACTTTTATCTAGACATTTGGAGGAGAGTAGTGTTTTCATGGCCAACTTGTTAAATAGTTTTTAAGTGAAATAATTACAATTGTATAGCTTAGATTTCACAAGATGGGATTGCTACACCCAGTGGATAAAATAAAATGTTCTCATCCATTTCCTTTCCTTAAAATGAAAAGTCATGAAGAAGAAAATCATTTACATTATCAACAATATAGTAACAGTAGTGACACAAATGTATAATAACACAATTCATTATAACTCTGTGCTTCTTAAAAGGACTTGCAGATGCCAAGTTAAGCATAACCCCCCCCCCCCCCCCCCCACCTGTAACTGTAAAATCTCTGAAGTTCTCATCAGTGGTGTGCCGTAACTTGATTCCCCCACTAATAACAGGCTTACAAAGACAATGAGCACAATGAGTACAGAGGAGGTCTTTTCAGATGACTTCAGAGCCACCCCCCTGAGAAAAGACATGGCAGCCCACTGACTGAATGGGGGCTGTGGAGCCATTTCCACCTAATGGATCTGAGAGACTGTCCACATAATTACATTACAGCATTTCAGCAGCCCTTTGAGCTCCACACTTGCAGCTTGGGCACACCACAGCACTTCATTCATATCATAGCTGCACAGTGGAATGTGCTATGACAGATATGGCCCTCTTGGGCACTCTTGAACAAGGTTGCGCTCCATGGGACGGGCAACCCCCTCATCCCTCCGTATACAAGCTCTTGGATTTAAAACAGAGGGTGGGCACTGCAAAGACAAAGGATCAAACGTGGAGGGCAAAGAAAATCTAAAAATCGACTTAGTGTCATATAAATTACACACTGGCTTGCTTTACACATGACATACAGCACGTTTTACAGTTTATTATATAAAGCGAGCATTTTATTTTGTAAAGTGGAGCCAATTTTATTTTTGAAGAAAAATGCAAGCTACCTGCATGCAGGGAAAACAAATGATTTAATTGTAATTTAGATATCTGCTAATATACCATCTATGTTGTGTCCATCTTTCATGGTTTCTTTTGTAATTTGATGAAATCTTCTCTGTTTCTTTGCTCGTAATTGTCAACATTTCCTGTAAAAAAACGGAAGGTTTCGTGATTTACTTTACACCAATGTCAATGTGATTACAAATAACTAACATAGACACGGAAAAAATCAGGCAGAAAATCAACTTCTTTTCTCTTTTGGTTTAAACCGAGCTTGTGTCTAATCCATTCTAGCCAAACCAAACATGTGTTTGAAGGAGAACAAGACTTTTCACTGGCTGTGGTGAATGCTGCTGAATAAGCCAAACAGCCGAACACAGAGCAGAAAAAGGCACATTAGTCGCTACATTACCGATTCCCCAATCAGTTTTGATTTATAAAGGACCTCTCTAAACCTTTGCAGGCAAAATTATTCAAATTAAGACTGATGTATTCTCAATTTGGGACCAAAAGCGTGAATTCCACATAAAAGTCACAGTCAATCTGTGCCTCCTCCGGACCAAGTGGAAAATCCCTCAAACTAATAAAACACAAAGCGTCAATTTTGAGATTTCCCTCCACGATAGCCATATTGAAAGATGCCATTGATCTTTTTGTTCAGTTTTTGTTGCTTGAAGAAACACTTTGCTCTCTAGTTCCTCTGGAAAAAATTACCCCTTTTGTTGAGGAGCAAAATCAATGCAAATCAATCCTTTATCCATTTCTCCTGTGAATAATTCAAGTCTTTGCACTTTTGTTTGGGGCCATGAGCTAAACAAAATCATAAGAAATGTGGAGAATGCGAACGTTTATTGGCCAGTGGAAGCGAGGAGATGACCCCACTCATGGATGACAAAGAGCCCTTTATGGCGTCAGTGTGAACCCATGATGCAGAGTATTCCAACTCTGACTGACCAGCACCACAGGAGATCCAACATGTGCAAAAATGGTGACCCAGTAAAACCAACTTCTTTTACACCCATAAAGGAGGTTAGAGAACCAGAAAAAAAGCTTTAATCCATGCCCATTCTTGAGATCACGTTCTGGGGGACGAGGTGACAGGCGGAGAAGGACTCGCTGCAGTTTGTGTGGCAGACAGATTCATCATAAACTTTTCAGAATTGGTTCATTTAGTGATCTGAAGATAAAAAATTAAATAATCATGAATTTATTTTCTTGTCCTTTTTCTTGATTTATTGTAATGCATAAAATGGGAATTTCAGACATTTTTCACATCCAGTATGTTTACAGATACTGGGGGAGAACGGCAAATGTGGAAAGCATAATAGAATAAATCTCCAACCGAACTTTCGCTGGTCCAGTTGTACCGTGGGTAATTTGGGCACCAGGTTTTGACAAGGAAGAAGAAATAGACAATATCACTGGTTCTGCTGGATTGATTTTGATTTGACAAAAGTCAGACAAATGTGCAATGCTAAATCGGTGGAGTAGTAGTTTTACATTGTGCCAAATCTGCAGTCAAACACAAACAAAGTATTTTTCAAATCACTTTTACACTAAAATATGATATTATTTACATCATATACAGAATATTAACTGAACTATTTTCACTATTTAATTCACTTTCATACATTTCCCTCATTGTTTCTTTTGTAATAACTTCTAAATAATTTGTTCTGTTGAGCAAACTTAAAGCCAATGCATTTCATTTTAACCAAAGACTACCATGGCTGTAATTTGTATTAGACAAAGAAAGACTTAATTCTTCAACTTCTAAAACCAGTTATCTGCTCCAGAAAGCAAAGCGTGATGGAGCTTTGTCTGTGATGGCTGCTGAGATCTGAAACAGCCCTCCAATTAGCATCAGTTGGATAGAAACCTTGTCTTCAAGACAAGTTTACCAATAAAGTTTTCGTTATCAACATAAGAACAGATTTTACCATGAAAAGATGCTCACCAACTACATACGCATCACTTTCCACCACTTTTTTTGTGTCTTGACTGTTTGTGTCACCATTGTTATTGCTGAAGCTGAGCTCAGCACAAGGCTAGAGGTAAGATAAAGGACACAGACAAGCAAGACAAGCTGCTGGGACCATTCTATGTTGGCAAAGAAAACTATTGTATATGCTGGTCATTCCTAAAATCATCTGAATGTATCAGTGACCAGCATGCACAACGGTTGAACAAAGGGCCTTAGGTTCACAGCGCTTCCATGTTTGTGGTTATCATCCCATCATCAAAGTTCCCTCTAAATCCCAAAACACCACCGCCCTTCCTCTCCCTCTGATGTGGAGATTCACACACTTCACAGCACGTACCCTCCCTTTAACTTTTATTTTGGGCCAAACATTGCGGAGGAGACGATGTGTGTCTTACAAAACACCATGTATCAATCACATCAAAAGCCCAGTAAACAAAAGCGGAGGCTGGCAGCATCAGACAAACACTCCCATTAGTCACTGCGCTCTCTTTCACGTGTATCACAAATACACGTACGAGGGGGAGGGGGGTTGTTTACTCTGGAATATCTCACACTGTAAAGGCAAAGAGAACCATACCGCCTGGCCCATTCAACCTAGCGCAGAAACAAGCGGACTACTGTGTGGTCAATTACAATACACACAGCACAAAATGGACTTCTGTTTTCCCAATGTGCCATGTGGCACAACCTTTTTCCTTACGAGGCCCTCACACGTGATCTTCCCACACTCATATACAAACTCACCATTAATAAGGTCTGAAAAGTGTGATTTTCAGCTCTCTCTCACTCTCTTGTGTTTCTCTTCCTTGTCCCATCCCCAGCCCCCTGCCTGGTGCTGACCCAGCCAGCAGACCCCCTCTGCCCCCTCAGTGGCCCCCACCAACCCTGGGAAGAAGAGGCCCACGCCGGAGCTGCGACTTGGGGCTCATTAGCAGCGCCCACCTGGAGGCTGGCTGGGGCTAACAGGGGACCACGGGGGCCAAGGCCTTGATGTATTGGCTGTGAGCAGCAGTGTGACACACAGCGGAGACATAACTGCTGCAGCATAGTGCGTATAAAGCACGGAGGACCATCAGATATACAGTATATGCTCCAACAGCCCTGAGACGATCGTGCTTAATCTGTTTAATTGTTCCCTAAGCGAAGGCACACCTCTCTCTGTTAACCCACCAGGAGCCCCCTTTTCACAGAGTCTCCTTCATTAAAAGACAGGCAGAGTTTATAACCGTTTGTGTTGATGGTATCGTTGCTGTAGGAACAGTCTCTAAAACAATTATGGAGGTGAGCACCTTTTGTGCATGCTTTCTTTGAAGTCTAGCCACCTTGTGCAAATTCAATATCTCTTCAGCCGCTGAGTGCCACATCTCCCTCCATCATTCTGACTAACACATCACACCCTTGTTTGGGGGGAGACGTTGCTGTGAATCGGTATTTACTCAATGAGTTGTTGGTATGAGGGTGAGGTTGAGGTATGCTGGTGTGTCTGTGTGTAATACTCCGATGGTCAGGAGCCCCTGTGGTCAGGTCCTGGGTCTGGTGAGACACAAAGGGATTCCAAGAGGGGAATAGCTAGTCTCCCGAGTCACGTGGCTCCAGTCATGCAGACTGCATCCAGGAATGACTGTCGCCATTTGACGTTACAGCATCTTAACCAGGATTCCTAAATGGTATCAAGCTATGTTTCACATTATATGGTTTCAAATAATGCTCTTGAGAAAGCATACTTTGCTGCCCTTCCGAAGACGACCTATCCTGAATTATTTAATACATCTGCCCTTTTTGAACAATATAATTCAGAGTATCAATTAACTGAAGAGACAATAGTGTGAATTAACCTCTAAAACCAATCCAACCAAAGTATGTGAAAGGTACATTTCTATTAGATCAAAGTCATATAAGGTTTATAAATCACTCATCTATATATAAATTCTCCCCAAACAAGAATCACCTCATAAAAAAGTCCTTTCAACATTACTTTTTAGACGGCCAAAACTAAATAGGAGTCTTTGGGAATATTATTCAAGTAGCAGAAGAGAAATAAATTCAGGATCACAGACAGCACAGAGACACTAGTTGTTGTTTTTTAGGATATCTTTAGTATTTCCTCAATTTCTAGGATCAATGATTTTTTCATTCATATTATATTGTATACGCCTGAAAACAAGGTAGTTACGGCGACTAATTTATCATTGATTTGCCTTAGCAAAATGTATTTTCTATTAGGGATAAATTGCACAGAACACTGTGTTGAATGAAACAGTAGGGAGGACATCTTGGTTTAATTCAGCTATAGTTAAAAAACAGCAGCTGTAGCCCCTCAGGCTCTCTCTTCCTTCAGATCTTCAGAGCTTCAGATTTTTGGCATAGATATATGCAGAGTCAGTACATCCTGAAATGCAGAGTTTGATCTGTTTAATCTTTAATGCAATCAATGTTGTGATGAATGCAGACCTTAAAAAAATCCTCCTGTGTTATAGTGAGCATTTGTTTTATCAGATCAAAGAGGAAGAGTCTGGGTTCCGTGGGTGAATATGGACCATGGATTGGTCATGATGACTGGTAAATCTCAGTCACAGAGCACCACATCAAGGACAATTAGCATTAGCTTGACTCTCCAGGCTCACCCCTTAAGCGGGATGAAAAAGTGACCTGCTGACTAAGCACATTCCACCTGCAGCCTGCGGTTCAAAGGGCTCCCATGATGGTCACCCTCTGCATCTCACTGCTCCACTGCTATCCAGCCACCACCCTGGGGCAAAGCTCACCCTCCTCCACACCGCGGGTGACCCAGTGCTCCATCACAAACACCCCAGCCTATTCAAAACACATGGAACTGCTCTGATCGCTAGCTGAGGCGCTACCTGCCAGCTAAGCGCCTCAGGTGATGTTTGAATGGGCCTCACTTGAGAATTAGGCACACCTCTCCACCCCCCTAGAGAGGAGGCACGAGGGAGGCAACATATGGCCGACCCGGAAGAATTCCCCTACTGTTTCAAAAGACTCAGAGGCCTTCAGGGTGATCGGAACTTCACGCTCCTCTTTACTAGATTAAGTCTAATAATCTCCCAGTAACGAGACTTTAAATCCAGAGCGGTAAAACACTGGGCCTCAGGGTTCACTTACACACAGTGCATGCTGTTTTAACTTTAACACTTTATTTTATGACATCAAGTAAGAGTAAAAACTCCTAATCAACTTTCCCCTCATCTATGAGCGAAGAGGAAGATTTTTTGATCGTGAATAGAAATCCCCTTATTTTAATTGAATCAATTATGGTAACATGGTTTTGTGATGCTTCGCTAAAAAGTTAATATCTGAATTACAATGCAAGAGTACCAAACTATCGATGGCACAATAAATAGCCTACATCATTCGTTATTTTAGTTAAAGAACCTATCCAATTTATTCCACTTTGAGTCTAACCTAGGCGGCTAGTTTCAGCTTTAATTTTCAATATAATATAGGCTAATGGTAGACATGAAAGATACTGCTCACTAGAGTAAGTTCAGTGACTTTGGGACATCACTACAAAAACCAAGACCACAATCATAATCCGCCAGGCATTGCTTTCGTTTAAAACTTCTTCTTTTTTCAAATTAGAATCAAGTAGTTAGACAACCAGATAAAGCTCAGCAAGATTATCTAAATTATCTAAAACTTATTGTCTAAGTATTTACCAAAGTAAGTCAAAGTTGAACCAAAAAAGTGGTGTCACCGAGTTATTAGCCACTGTAGCAGCATGGTTGGACAGTTTTTTGTGAAATAATTTGACAACTATTAGATGTTCCGGGTAATTTGTCCAACACAAAATGTACAAAACTAGTGACATTACAGTAACATGCTAACACTAAACTAAATGGTGAACATGGTGAATGTTGTACATGTTAACCATGCTGCACTCTGAGCATGTTAGCATGTTGACATTAGCATTTAGCTCAAACCACCTCTGTGTCATAGACAGACAGACAGACAGACAGATAGACAGATAGATAGATAGATAGATAGATAGATAGATAGATAGATAGATAGATAGATAGATAGATAGATAGATAGATAGATAGATAGATAGATAGATAGATAGATAGATAGATTGATAGATAGATAGATAGATAGATTGATAGATAGATAGATAGATAGATAGATAGATAGATAGATAGATAGATAGATAGATAGATAGATAGATAGATAGATAGATAGATAGATAGATAGATAGATAGATAGATAGATAGATAGATAGATAGATAGATAGATAGATAGATAGATAGATAGATAGATAGATAGATAGATAGATAGATAGATAGATAGATAGATAGATAGATAAATAGATAGATAAATAGATAGATAGATAAAGAACTGTCCAGTATATTGTTTGGTCGTTTGCTGCTAGAAAAATATTATTGAAACAATGTTGAGTTTGGGAGAAATGCCAACAGGTTGCCATGGGGATTTCCAGGTGTGTCAGTATTTGTGTTCTCAATGAGCTCATACACATTTATGTAGGGGTCTGTGATATGAATGTAGTATGCATTTTCCTAAACACCATTTCTAACACAAAAGTTTGTACACAAGTAAAAAAAAACACACATAAAGGTCAAATTGAAAAGGCCCAAAATTAAGTTTGATTGTTCAGTACTCCTGTGTAAACATAGTCCTCAAACATCATTAGATAAACTACATTGTCCAATACAATACTTTAAATCGGTCAAACTCAACTCTAATTTCTTATTCCATGATCCAGAAAAAACTCATTCTGACATAGAATATACAGTAGGCCTATGTTTATATGCATATTTTATATATTAAATATAATATTATTAGATGTATTTAGATTTGACATCTGATGACGCACAGCACTGTAAAATACAAAATAAACATCTTCTCTTTGTGAGCATGTTTCACTGAAAGCAACAAGGCAACATGGCACCAAAAGTTATCAATTCCCAAAGTACTGACCTAAGGACAAGAAAGCCCTTGGTTACTTTTCTTGGGAATCACTGTTAAGTTCATAATGAAGTTAGGACTCCCACTGGAGAGTTGATTAGGCAGATGCCTTCCCTGGACTACAGGACCGAGCGGCAGGCCCGTCTCCTGCCCTCCAGGAACTTAATTTATTCATTTACATGTAATTCATGGTTGACCCCGACACAGTCTGGAATGCTCACTCTACCCATTTAATTTGGAACTAAATCAACATATAGGAATGAACCCCCAGCATTAGAATATATGAAACTGTTAGGGGCATTCTCAAATAGGAAATCCACCCTAAACACTCAACTTAGGCTGGGTAGAAATCAGTCAAGAGCTTTCTTGGTCTTTTTAGGTTGCTTCATTGGTAGTGAACTGACCTGTAATAAGTCCTGCATTTTTTGGGCCGAGCAAAGCTAGCTGCCTAGACTCCCAGACCTTATGCTATGCTAAGCCAAGCTAACAATCTATTAGCTTACATACCAAAATGAAACTTTTTTAAATTAGTGTAATTGTGCTATATTGTATATATTTAATTATCAAAGCTGCTTCTGCTAGATTTGTAAAGTCATTTTCCCAATAAACACAGAAAACTCAAGCCTTATACTGTTCTACCTTCTGAGGCACTGGAAGTTATATTAGAGGATGACCGGTCAGTAGGTAGATCGGTCACTAACTGATCGCGTGGCAGTTTGATCGACATTTCCTGCCATAAGCCGAAGTGTCCCATGGGCAAGACACTGAACCCCAAATTGCTCCTTTGGAATACTACCCCTGTAATGTGATGGTCAACAACAGAGATACTGGTACAGTCAAGGCTGAAAGTGTACCTTTTAAAGATATTTGTATAAACATTAATACAATGCATTGTGACAAAATAAGGTGTCACAAATGCAAGCAGTAGGTTATGCAAAGATTTATCTTTGTGGTCGTATCAATAGCAAACTGTAGTGCTTCAGGTCTTGGTTGTGTCATTGGGTCAAAAGGAGTATATGTTTTGGTTCTGCACTGCAACACATGTTGAAGACAATAACATTCCAGTCTGGAGACAACCAAAGCCTTCTCACCAGGAAAAGGTACCAAAACAAGGTTTCTCGGCTTGACAGTGTCTCTTCCTTATGCCAGACAGCCGACTGGAAATGCCAGGAATGCTAGACTACTGCTCGATAGGAGACCATGTTTCACTTATTGGCTACTGGTGGGCAGAGCCACGGGGACGATGTCCAAGATGAGTTCCCACACAATAGGAACAAGGCATTTATGACTCTTCGGCCACTGAATAAAAATTAAAGGTTCACACTCAGGACACTCCTGGCTGTCGTACTCCCACTGACACCCTGCGAGAGATGCTGCTCTGGGCAGACACTGCTCACATTTTTGGGCCGTGTCTGAAAGGCTGAGGAAAAGGTCTCTCTGTGAATCCAACCAGGCTGTCCCATTTGAAGTGATTTAAATGGCCTGTTATTGCTTTTCTCAGCCATTGTCTCTCTACTGGTATCCCAGTAATGATTCTTTGAAATATTAGTTTCTCCTAGCTTGGTATTTCACTGCCATATAAACATTACTAGTGATAATCCAGGTAACGGAAGTGACAAATTCAGACTCTCATGTATCAAAATCTCAAATGTATGCACATGTTATGTGTATGAACTACTTGATGATTTTAGCAATCAGTATTAAATAACAATAAAACTGCACTGAAATGTAGCGAGTAGAGAGGAAAGATATAATAACCCATCAGTACCTAAATGGGATTATTTCCACTGATATGCATTAAATTCTATTTTGAAATTGTGAAAGAGTCAGCGATAACGCAAATATGGAACTCAATCCTCGTTTTAGAGGCATTAAGCAATGAACAATTTTTAACCAAAGTATTGCATTTAAAACCATTTAAATGGACATCAATACTAAATATTTTAAAGAATTATCAATGTGTGTTTGTGTGTATTGATAACTTGACTTAATAATTAAGGTATTAACAGTCTACTGTACAGTATTTAGTAATGCCATGTCACTTAAAAAAACACATTTAATATTTGAATGTTTATTGTCACCTCATTTAAACTCCAACAGCCCATCACATTCATTCCCTGATTCTCATTCCAATCCTTATCTCCAGAAAGTAAATAACACATATACTGTAGTTAAATTAAATCACAACATAATAATTATGGCATTTGCACACAAGAAAGAAAATATATGGTATTAATAATAATAATAATAATAATAATAATAATAATAATAAAAATAATAATAATAATAATAATAATAATAATAATAATAATAATAATAATAATAATAATAATAATAATAATAATAATAATAATAATAATAATAATAATAATAATAAAAAATAATAATAATAATAATGAGTGCTTTTCCCAGTGCTCAAAGACGCTTCACAATAGCAGCTAAATCATTAGAAACAAAAAAAAGCTTAACAAAACAAACAAACCAAAAACTGGAGACAACTTTTTTAGATTATTTTTTTATTTTTTATTTAACCTTTATTTATCCAGGAAAATCCAATTAAGATTAAAAACCTGTTTTCGAGGGAGTCCTGGAACTATATAAATGTCATAATTTGCTTTCAGTGATAATTTTTCTGGGCTCATTGAGACTGCAGCTGTGCCTTGAGACAAACTCACTCATGTCCCCTTATAGCCTTTAGACCTGGGGTGCCACCTACTGGTATCACATTATTTAACAGGGGAAGCTGCGACTTGTCTTGTCAGGATTTCAAATACACTTTAGAAATACCAAAAACAAAACAATCTAGGTTTATTTTGGGTTTAGTTTTTTTCCCTTAGATTTTGGAAAATATATACTATTCTAGATTGTTGATTTTGTAGTAATATAGATGTAAAATATTTGCTATAGGATTCAAGGAATATAATTTTACATTTAGGGAATTTCAGTTCCGGATGCTCCTTTTTTGCAGATAAGAAAGATGTGTAATTAGTACCATCTATTTGTAAACGCCTCTTTTATGCTCATTACACTTTCCTACTGCCAATTAGGAGTCTGGGCGTACCAAAATCTTTTCAGGAGTCCCCCATTTCCTCACTGATAGCCATTGTGCTGTTCAGCTGGTCCACTGCTATGTGAACCCCATATCCAGACCTTCACCAATTAGACCCACCTTCCACTTTTCAGGTTTACTTACTTCAAGACGAGGGGGAAAACAGAGCTTTATAGTGGGCCCCATTCCTCTTGTTCACACAGGGAAGTTTACCCACATCTGTCTCAGCACCTAACCCCTGGAAGAGAGGGGGTCAGTCCCAAGGCCAGAGGTCAGCACTTGTCCCATTGTGATCTAGAACCAACATGAACCCCAATCGAACACTGCGGTCAGCGGGAAACAGTGCCCAGTTGGTTTTTAGGGCCATGGATGTGTGAACTGAACAGGAGTTTTGCTTTCAAGCGGCTTTGCTGCACGGAAGCGTTTGAAAGGGACTCTTTGGGTTCCTTAAAAGTAAAGAACAAATAGTTGTCCTGCTTTGTCGCGTCTTTTCTGCTTAATCAATGGCCTGGACAAAAATAGAAAACAAAGCTGTGGTTTGAGAATCTGCAGGTGTGCAAGGATGCGTATGAAGCTGGAGGAAGTACCACCATGTAGGAAAAAAAGAAAGAAAAAGAAAACTAGTTTATGTGGCACTCAAGGAGGAGGCATGTGTCAGAACGGATCTAGTTAGGAACTTCACAACAGATCTAACAAAACAGACAGCCAGGACACGCCAGGCTTGGCACAGTGACCCAGCAGTATTCAACTAATTATTTTAAAAAAACAGCAGTCTTGCTCGCTCTCCCTGTTACGCCCTCTTGCTCTTGCTCGTTTTCTTTCACACTTATCAGCAAGCCACCATCCATAATTGACCTGATTCCCAGATTTATGTCCCTCTGACCACCCTTGCCGCAGCTTAAAAGTGGGCAGCATAGGTGGCATAAGACTGAAGGAAAAAGGGAACGTAAAAGAAAGTATTCTTCTTCTGAAGAAGGAGAAATCAGCATAATGACCATGCCCCCCTACCACACATTCAATCTCTCTCTCAAGCACACACACACACACACACACACACACACACACACACACACACACACTCCTCCATGCTGGCCCTCCTCCCACTCCCCTCAGCATCCCAATCTTGATTAACCTCCTCTTGCACTCCCCCTTTCCCACCCACTCACATTCACACATACACATGGACACAAAGTGCCTCAGAGGCCCACTGACAGATGGGGAGAGGAGTTTCGGGGGGTTTGCTCTGAACAAATGGCACCCTGGTTTAGTGTGGTGTTGTCAGGGTTTGAATTGATCCCCGGGACTACAGAGGCTTCTCTCTGCCAGTGTGTCACAATGGCAACAAGTGTGTAGAGCTGGGAGCAAGCTTGTACAGGCATGGGACCCATACCTCATGAATGATAGCTTAGCAAATGGCCCTCCTTTCACCGGCATTCATTGTAGGGCCATCTCTCGTTTTCTTTCATACCCTACTCAAAAAACTTGCCCAGCTTTGTTGGTTTTATTGGGTTTGATTGGTTTGAGATTCTGAAACGTGTTGGTTTTTGTGTGATTTTGTATGTGTGAACTTTGGAGTAGGATGGGTGGGTGGGTGTGTGTGTGTTGGTGGTGTTTAGAGGTACATTTTTGCTTGTTAAATTGATGGCCGCTGTGGTCTCACGGTATGGTCTGTGGAATGATGTAAAGCTATCTGTCACCGGCCAAAGCCCGTGAATGTGATTCAGTTTTATATGAATAGCACTTTCTGGGAGGTCGGGATGTTTTTCTCTCGGTGAGATAAACACCATGTGTGCAAATTTTCCCAGCTTTCCTTAAATCCACCCAGATACTCATCAATGAGACTTTTTCACAGTTACAACGGCTACATATCCTTTCTCGTCCACTCGGATCCTCCCGAAGACTTCACCTAGGCAAGCAACATCCCACACATTTACTTTTTGTCTTTTTAGTTTGAAATTAGTTTTATTCGTCTCATATGGTCTCGTATATCAGCCTAATAAGCCCTGTCTCATCCAGAAGATAAAGCCTGGCTGCAAGTCCACTGTGACCCCTCAGCTGACCCCTGGAGGCAGTTTACAGGCCTAGGAACAATCGTCCCATTGCTAGATAACAACGGCATCGTCCCTCCAGGCTCATTTCATCACTGTCACTTCTCATCCGTCTGGATAATGTTTCACTAGTCCTCTGTTTTCCTCCTTTGCCTGCAAAAGAGGGGGAGAAGGTAAAGGAGCAGAGGAGGCTTGGTTAATCACAAAAGAGAAAAACGAGGGGTGATCGATTGATTGGTAAACAAACAGGCTGGTCAGGCAGTGGCAGAGCAGAAGGGACCCAGGGGGGTGAGAGCCCCTTATCTTCAACTTGTGACATCTCCATCCGTCATCCCTCATTATCATAGCTGTATCAAGAAGTGATGACGGGACTGATGAGTTGACGCTATCAAATCTCAGGATGTTACCAAACAAGGGTGCCTGTCTGAACCATGGAGTGCAGAATACATGGTATCCGTTGAAATGGGGGAGTGTGTTAGTGTTTTCTGTGGTGATTTCTGTTTCAGTGTTCCATCAATATCGGATATTGAACATTCATGGACTCCCAGTGTAACTGTCCCCCTCACAGAGAACCAGTGGTGTAATATAGCACTTTACCCAAGCACTATATTGAAGTACAAATTTGAGATACTTGTACTTTACAGACATACCAAATTCCAAATATGGTGATTTAAATTTTGATTTGATTTTGACAGATTGAGCGTCCATTTATAGGCTGAGAAAATTCCCCTACTTCTTAAACAAAATATAAGAAGGAAAATGCATTGCATGTTGCTGAAAACATTGCTGTTTTCCAGAACTCATGAAACGCTGACTTTTTGAGATAAAATATGTTTTTATTTAGTTTGAAATGGTTTACAGGGGTTCTAAAGTGATAGAATAACGCCCTTCCACAGTGGCGGACTCACTTTATTTTTTCAACCTTGTGCCTCAATGGTTGAAAAAGCGCGCTAAAGTGCCCTCAAGAGTGGTGAAAACGAGAGGAAATGCCTTATTGACTGCCCTTTTCACGTGCAAAACATGATCGGGTGCCCTCTAGGGTGCCCCTTCATACAATAAATTATGCTGTGCCCTCTAGAACAAGAAAATTCGATGACGTGCCTTAATGAGTGCCCTTCTAGTGCCCTTCTGCCCGTCTGGTGCCCCCATTGTTTATTTTTTTTTGCTAAAGTGCCCTCTATGGTGGTGAAAACGAGAGAAAGTGCCTTATTGGCTGCCCTTTACATGTCAACAAAAATTATTGAGTGCCCTAAATTGCCCCTCCATACAAAAGGCCTAAATGATGATGATGTGCCCTCTGGAGCAAGAATATGGCAAACCGAAAAAACATGTTGTGGTTAGCCAATGAGGTGCAGACGTTCCTCTCTTTGGTTCCGACGAATGCGAAATTGCTTTCATGTGGCGTCGCTATGACAAAGAGTTACTTCGAGTACTTAAATTTCCACTGGATAACGAAGCAAAAAGTGGATTAAGAGTATGTCCGTACCCATAGTGGAAAAGCGCAATGAGATGTCAAGTTAGAAAAATTTAATATTTTCAGTTTGCATAATCCGTTTAAAATGTATATAGGGGAGAACGGGGTAATGTGAGACACTTTTTACATTTGTTCCCCTCTAAGCGAGCTAAAATGATTTATCAATCAAATTTACACATTTCCCATTAATTCAGGGTGTTTCCTAGAAATGGGCATTAGCAGAATTTATTCAAGACAAAGGGCAGTGAAAAGATGATTGTTTAAAAAAAGTTGTCTTGTGTCTCACTTTACCCCAGCTGTGGGGTAAACTGAGACAGACCAGAGAAATCAAGGGGGTAAACTGATCCACTTACTTTTTCCACTCTGAAACTACCATAACAACACATGTTGTAACAGTTATAATCCTGACAGCTAACTTGAAAACCAAATATTCCAAAACTAATGTCGGACTAGTAACAGAATCATGGGGTTTGGTCAATTAAGCAAAAAAAAATGTTAAACACTTGAAAGTAACTCTGATCAAATACAACATATAATTCATATTAAATAATTAACATTCAAATGACAGATAGAACCAGTAAGATTAAAACACTGTTTGGGGGTCGGAACACAGGACCCTTAGAGTCAGCTAGTGTCTGGGGGTCAGAGCAAAGAACAATCAGAACCAGCTAGAACAGCCTGGGACTCAGAACACAGGACTAGACCCAGCTGTCTTTTTCCATCTTTTCAGTCTTTGATTAATATTTTTCTGCATTTGTTTTATTGGGATCATTAATTGAATAAAGACATATTACATACCCTTGCTGACACACCTTCAACGATCAACCCCCACCTCCAGCCCACATTGTCTTTTGTCTTATTCAAACTAGTCTCCTTGCTACCTCAAATACACTGTCTCACTTTACCCCACAGCATTTGTTTCACTTTAACCCACTGCCACAATTTGAGAAAAAACTACCTCTCTCGGCAATTCAGGCTAATCTTCAGTTATCATCATCACATGGTTTCATATGTTGGTAGTTCATCAACGTGTATGATAGAAGTTTTTCTACCTGAATCAATTTGCTTTGGCACAACAATCGATTAAGTTGACAGCAAGAAAATTTACTTTTACAAAACATGCTTACAACATCACCATGAGGTCCTCTCTTTCATGGCCGAGTGGAAATGAGAGGGGCTTGAAAACATATATCTCACGTGACCAAAAATGTGTTCCATTGCCTAGATACAGGGGGTGTCTCACATTACCCGATGCCTCACATTCCCCCGTTCTCCCCTACATTTCTTGAGCGTTCAAGATCCGGTCCCCATTCAAGTGTAGGTCATTTCATGCAAGAGCGACGATAATAGTCAGCTATCACCTCAACATGAAGAAAAACTTCCTTCAATTGTTCCGTAGCTGGCTGTCAGAGGTCTGTGCAAGTACATCTATTGATGCTTCTGGACACTTCTTCAGTGATGATTCCTGGAATCATCGGGTGTTTCGGGTCTTTCAACATCATACACCCTCCTCCAGGTGACCCAGCTGAGGTTGATCAGACCCCAGCTTGTGTCCAGATGGCTAACTAGCTACTTCTGCCCCCATGACTCTCCCCTCTTGAGCCAAAGCCATCTTGAGGCTTTCTCTGCCGCTTCGGTGGTGTTGCGGATGGCTCTACTCTTCCTCAGTCCTACGATGCCCAACGTACTGAAGGCTCTGGACAGTGATCGTGCTGCAAAGCCCCTGCTTCCAACCTCTATTGGGAGACACCTTGCTCTCCATCCAGCTTGCTGACAACTGCTGACAAGTCCATCGTACTTGGTTAGCTTCCTTTCAAAGGCCTCTTCCAAGCGGTCTTCCCAAGGGACTGTGAGCTCCAACAGAAGCACTTGCTTGGTGGATTCGGACAGGAGAACAATGTCTGGCCTCAAGTTGGTGGTCACTATGTGGTTGGGGAACTTCAGTTGCTTCTCCAGGTCAACCAACAGCTGCCAGTCCCTTGCAGAGGCCAGGACACCTGCAGATATTTTTGCAGCGGTGCTTGGCTGTTTCCCGACTCTGATGAAGACTATGGCTTGCTTGGGGAGGCGGGAGCGCTTGGCCCACTCGAACACCTGCCCCGATGGCTTCAGCAATGACCTTCAGCACCTGGTCATGTCTCCATCGGTACCGTCCCTCTCCAAGTGCCTTGGAACAGCTGCTCAGAATGTGCTCCAGGGTTCCACGCTTTGAGCACAGCGGGCATGCTGGTGTTTCTGCAATACCCCACACATGCAGGTTAGATGGGCTGGGAAGCACATCATACACTGCCTGTATGACGAACTTGATCCGCTGTGGTTCGGCTTTCCACAGATCAGCCCAAGTCACCCTCCTCTCGATCGCGTTGTCCCATCTTGTCCAAGCACCTTGTTGCCTCATTCCTACTGTCCTGCAAGATCTCTCCTCCTCAACTGCTGCTCTCACCTCCTCCTGGACTAGGCGACGCTTTTCCTTCCCTTTCATGGTGCCAACATAGGGAGTTGCAAAGGACCCCAGTCCAGCTCTGCCTCTGGTCACCAGCTTTTTGTGATGCAGCCTTGACTCTGCTTGTCGAACAGCCTCCTCTGCTTTCCACTTCCTACCCGTCCTCACTTCAATCCCTGCTTTGGCCACCATTGGATCGCTTGAGTCCTTGTACTGCAGAACTTCTCTGGCTTTCGACAACTTGAACTCATCTTCCAAGGACTTAAATGGCAGTTGAAGTTTGTTGCGGTGTCCATACAGTGCGATGTTACTTAGGCTCCTTGGTAGACCAAGCCATCTCCTTAGGTGGCTGCTGACCTTCCTTTCCAAGGTCTCAACTGTCGAAATCGGCACTTCGTAAACGAGAAGTGGCCACAGGATCCTTGGTAGAATACCATGCTGGTACAGTCACACTTTGAATTTGCCTGGCAGGCCAGACTGGTCCACTGATTTCAGCCAGCCATCCAACTCAGTGCATGTTGATTGGATGGACGCCGCATCCCTCAAGGTGCTGTCAAACACCTTGCCCAAGCTCTTAACAGGCTTCTCAGTAATGGTTGGGATGGTTGCACCTGCAACGCTGAATTGGAACTTGTCATCCACCTTTCCTCTCCTCAGCATCATTAATCTGGACTTGGCAGGCTTGAAATGCATCCGTGCCCACGCCATCAGCTTTTCGAGTCCCTGCAGAATCCATCGGCAGCCTGGGACTGACTCTGTAGTGACTGTGAGGTCATCCATAAACGCCCTGATTGATGGCTGGCGTTGAGCTGATTTCATCTTAGGCCCTCTGCACTCTGATTCAGCAGACTTTGTGAGCATATTCATGGCCAGAGAGAAAAGTATCACTGAGATAGTGCACCCAGTGATAATCCCGATCTCGATCTTGTGCCAGCTTGATGTCACTGCTCCTGAAGAGGCCCTCATCCTGAAGTTGCTGTAGTAGTCAGCGATGAGGTCGCTGATCCTGCTGGGGACATGATGTTTTGTCAACGTGAGCTGCACCAGTTTGTGTGGTATTGAGCCATAAGCATTTGCCAGGACGAGCCACAAGACTGACAGATTGCCCTTGTTCTCTCTTGCCTCTCTAATTAGCTGTGTTACCACACCAGTGGTCCAGACATCCTGGCATTCCTGCGATTCCACCCTTCTGGACCGATGTGTCAATGAAGCTGTTCTTTCCAAGGAAGGTGCACAGCCGGTTGGAAACAACGCTGAAAAAGATCTTGGCTTCGATATACAACAAGGAGATGATGCGGAACTGATCTATCTGCCTGGAGTTCTCCTCCTTCGGAATCCATACCCCCTCGTCAACTCTCCACTGTGCTGGAATCCTGCCCCTCCTCTAAATGACTCGCAGGATCTTCAACAGTTGCAGCTCTGACATATCGAACTCCATACTCGGCTCCGATTTATCAGGGTGCGGCACTCTCCCAACTCCTCCTCTCTTGCTGGGTCGCTGTAAGTGTGCTGAAGATGGTGGTCTATCTCCTCCTGTGAGCACGCCAGCTTGCCGCTTCGCTTCTGACCTAGCAGCTCCTTGGTGAATTTGAAGGGGTTGGCAATGAATGCAGAGCGCTTTCTTGCTCTTTCGCGGCGGCACCTCCGGTGCCACTCTGCTCAACGAAGCACCCTGATCTTTTTCCTTAGGATGCACATCAGCTGTGCCAAGCCAAAGCGCTCCTCGTCTCCTGCCTGCTTGTACCGACTCTTTAGGGTCTTCATCTCCTGCCTGATGTTATGTATCCGAACCTCCCTTTGGTTCTTTGAGCAGGGTCCTTTTGCAACTTTCTTCTCCTCTTCTCCGAACCGTTCCGATGCAATGCTGACGATGATCATTGTCATGGTGTGCAGTTTCCTCTTGACGTCTCCCCTCGCAGTTGCCTCCAGTATTTGGTCTACATCGTTGTCGAACTGGTTCCTCTCAGATATGATGCTGGTGGGAGTCCTTTGCAACACTTGGAGGCTCTGGGCGCTATGGGGTGACTCCGGGCCTAGCTCCTCCTCCGTCTCACCAGGTTGGAAACCTGTGCGTTGTGTTGGTCCTGACTCCACCAAACACTTCATCCTCGCTTGGTGGATCTTTAAGCCTTGTTCGTTCTTGCAGATCTTGCCACATGCACACTGCTTACTCGTAATCGTAATCGTTTGTCCATTTCCTTGGTCTATTGACGTTGTATCCGTCAAATTGGGGTGCTCATCCTCCCCCCCTCTCGGGCACCCCTGGGGGTCAAAGACTGTATGGTAGCGCCACACAGAATTTTCTCCAGTCTAATTTTTACTTAAATGTTAGTAAAGATGAAAGCAGCAAGTCATCCTCCCTTCTTTGGCTAAAATGTGAAAGTGCACAATGATGTGAACAACTCATTTTGTTTTTTATAAAGTCACCAGAATGCGAGAAATAGTGTCTTTGAAGCTACATTTTTTTCTGGGGGGGCCCAACCCTTTTTTAACATCTACAAACACAATGTCAACATCACAGCTATCAAAGGAGAAATCGCTGGAATCGCTGATATCAAAGGAGACATCGTAAAAATGGCTACAGTGGAAAGAGAGGATAACGATGAGTAATTAAAATGCATTGGGAAAATGGAAAGCATGTCAGTTGTGCAAGGTTAATGAATAATGAGAATGAAAATTTACTGTGTATTGGACTGCAGCTGCTTAACAAAAAAAATTAGCAAAATCATAAAAAAAAAACAACAACAAAATTGTGTGTTTTTTTTTGTTTTTTTTGTTTTTTCTGTAACAGTAAATGTGTATCTGTGTATCTGAATCTGAATCTGATGAAAATGGGGGCGGGACCTGATAAGCCTTTGGCTTCTTCCGTCACCCTTCAGACAACACAAAGTATGATGTATGATGTGAAAGAGATAATTGTGTATTGTGTGGAATTGTCCGAAAAATAAATAAATAAATAAATAAATAAATAAATAAATAAATAAATAAATAAATAAATAAATAAATAAATAAATAAATAAATAAATAAATAAATAAATAAATAAATAAATAAATAAATAAATAAATGCTTGGTGTTTCGCTACATTACATTTTATTTAGTTGATGCTTTTATCCAAAGCGACTGCCCTTAAGTGCATTCAACAATGACGGTACAAACTCAGAACAACAAGAATCACGTAAGCACTATAGCTGCAAATAAACCAAACTACAAAATGCCACAAGTAAGTGCTACATGGAGATGTAACAAGTGCCCCGAACGGGGTCTTCACAGCAGCGCTTGCTAAGTTTGAAAAGCCGCTGTGTGCGCTGGTGGGGCTCCATGTTGTCCAAAATGTGCCCTTTTTATTTTTTCGCCACTGCCCTTCCATATAGTGAGGGTACTGTTACGGGAAAGTTTGGGGTCCTTTCCTGTTTGTATATCATTTGTTTACTAGAGCTGATTGTTGACTTGCTGTAGCTGTGCTTGTGAGTGTTATGTTAGTAACTACACTTCCTAGCACCTTAGCCAGGATGTGACGCCACACAGGTGCACACGGACTGTCAGATAATGAGCAGCAGCCGGGCAGCTCGGGGGAATGGTTTGACACACACACCTGCAGAAGAAATGAGGAGGATCGGCCCTTGGCAAGCATAGCTCGCGTCGGTGAACAGTTCTTTGTTTTTTAGCTTTCACAACTACACGGAATGATCTCTCTTTCCTATCACACTACTGAATGTAATATCGTACGACTGGACTGGCAGCTAATGGGAGCTGGAGACGGGGCCCTTCGAACCAGCGGACTCGGTGAGCATAGCTAGACTTGGCCTCTGTCTCATCAGCTCTTAGTTTGCATTTTACATTTTTGTTCTTTTCGTTGTGTTGTAGTAGCGGCATTCCGAATACCGGGCTTGCGGTGGCTGTAGTATAACAGTACTCACAAGAGACAGATATAAAAATCATTCCGAGCAGTTCAATATTATCCTGATCTTTTGTCTCTTGTATGGATTATATGATACCACAGGATAGCATCTTGCATTAGATGATCCTTGCCTTGCACTCGCCTTGCAGTTGTTCAACCTGCTCACGACAGTCTGAATTAAATCTTGCTGTTACAAGTCGATCATATGACTAGAGTCTGAAGATAGCATTTGCCATTGTGAGTAAAAGTTATCTTTGGTGGATAAATTAGCCACCTGCCCAATTCCCTTCTGTAGAAGATGCAATTTAAAAAGCCTCAATCAAACTATTTAAAAAAATTTCAAACTTCACCCTGTGAAAGCAAGTTTGAAATGAACACATCTACTATAGCCATTTAATTGAAATGCATTACGTAGTTCTTTATTACCCGTTGGTACTCTCCCAGGTAAGTGTAAAACCTAAGTTTGATTTCTGACTTTTACTGTTTAACGAGTAGGCCGCATCTAAGGGTCAAAGGGCAATGGTACATAGCAAGGTGTGAGGACGATGTGCCCCCTTGCTCGCTTTTGTGTAATCCACTTTGCATAGCAATGGCAAGGACATTGTAATATGTTTGAATTGTCGAGGTGGAGGTCCTAGCGTGTATTGTTGAAGAGCAAAGGTCTGCATATTAAGTAAACACGGAGGGAGAACAGGCAACTAAAAAGACCTTTGAATGAGAATCAATTAATTTTCATTTACCTCCATTAGCACTGGGCAGGACTTGCATCTGTGAACCCATTGCCAAACTGGCAGCGGTCTTTTTTGTCAAGGGAGAGGGCCACATTAAGCTAATGATGGGGGGCAGTGGGAGAGACAAAAGGCTAAATGTGTGGTAGGGGAGGCCTGGCCGTCCCCGTCTCTCATTAGCACCACAGTGCCCTGCACTGCTGTCACACAGCGAGCTCTCACAGGCAGATCATTAACCACTGGCTGGGATGTGAAATACATCAGCCTCAAGATTTAAAAAATGTTGTTGTTTACCTAAGTAGTTTTTACTGTGATCAGGCCTGGTTCTGAAATGCTGCACTATAGGAGCCAAATACAGAAGATATGTGTTGGGATATCGCCGAAAAAAATAGGACTAGGATCGAAAGGAATATTGCATCCACTTGATATGAATGATCTAAACCCCAAGGTTCCAAAGACACATACACTTATCATATAAAACAAAAGCCTACATTTATAAATGCATCCTGCTGCAGTGAAGCAACCATGAAATTACCCATAATCCCATCACTTTATCCACAAAACCTGACTTTTCCAGTATTTCATGTGACACTGTAAATAGATTCTGTTCTATTTACAAATACATTTCTTTCTTTTCTTAACAACTTAACAAAAATTCCCAAGAGCATATTGCTGTCATTATTTTAATATTACTCACAGCATGCATACACGCTGGTAAAAGTCTTCAGATTACAGTAATGCAATGCAGTACCTTTAGATTAAAATCAAATTTGAAACAAATCAAAAGCAATGTGTTAAATGACTGACAGATGGGTGACGTTATACAGGAAAACAACAGTCCAGCACCATGAAGTGTTTTAGTAAGCTATTTGATAGTTGTACGTCTGTGGAGGAGGGTCAAATTAAAACTGGCTTAGACATGAGGGTCTTTCAGTCTTATTGGAGCACTACGGAGCAGAGCCTGTCCTCCATGCATGTGTAGGGAGGAACACAGACAGTATGAAATGGAGCGGAAAGTATGAGCAAAGAATAGGATAAAAGACAAAATGGGAGAAGGGAGCAGACAGGGTCACAGATGTGACATTACACTAACAATAGGAGCGGCGGGGGTAAAAGTGTGACATCCTTACTTGGGCAAAGCTGTATCCCAGCTGTATGGTTCACCTGTCCATTAAAAGGGAACATATTTCTTGGTGTCTACAGAATGAGAGACAGATTTATTGGGCCGACAAGGGAGAGGCCTCAAATTAGACTGATCATTAGACAAGGGCCAATAAATCACTTTCCTCTTGATTTGGGAGGTCTGACTCTCTACAAGCTTGTTGATTGGTCAGAAGAGATATGAATACAAGCTGTAGGCTCATCCCAAATGCAGCGGATTCATAAGCAAATTGTTAATCACAAAAAAAATTAAGGGGCAGGTTTCATATTTCAGATGGACCTCTTTCAAGGAAGTTCTGCATTGAGGGCCACATGGTGGCCGCTTTACAATAAAGCCCAGACAGATATTGGAGCGACCTCCAGCCCTTTCCTGTACTCAGGCGGCCCATTCTAAAACAAAGAGGACATGACAAGAGGAGAGGGGAGAAATCAGATGGCTTAATTGTTCCCTGACAATTAGACCATCACTCAAGCGAACATTGAGCAACCCAGCAAAAGTAGAAAAGGGAGGAGGCAGCTGAAGAAAGGGATGAAAGAAGAGGGCACTAAAACACCCACTGAGTGAGAGGGAAAGAGGGAGAGGGCCCTGCTATTGAGGGCCCCGACAGGGCTAAAGGAGCAGAGAGCAGTTTACAATCCTGTACAGTGCTGTTCTCCACCAATAAGTGGCATGGAGGGCAGGGCCGGGACAATGGGCTTCTGTCCCAGAGGAGAAGGCCAGCAGCTCCAGAGGACTCCCTCTTTTCAGCCCATATGGTTGTGTGCACCTTACAGGATGCTCCTCTGGCTGTGGCCGCATGCTCAGCATCTGGACACAAGTGGTCCACCGTCTCTCCGCAGTGACCACTGCAGTGTAAGGGAGGGACACAGGGTCTCCCTGGTAACACAGCAGTGATACTCAAGGATTCAGGGCAGCACTCAAGAGATTAAGGAAAGGAAGTACTTCGGGTTGGAGTGAAATCCCAATTTTGTTGGATTTAGAGTCACACAAATCACTGAGCAAACCCCCAGCAGGTCTGAAAAACTGGGTGCAATGAGAAACAGAATTAGCCCCATGCAGATAACAAGCTTGGTTTGTACAAAAGAAGCTCACTAATACATCCAATTAAGTTTTTATCATATAGTGCAGAGGAAATTGTTGCTATTCACTTTTAAATATGTTAACATTGAAATATATAACGACAAAGACAATTTTCTAGATTCTGAACAATAAAGATAACTAACTAAAAGCAAGTTAGACCATTCCAGAATCTTTCATATTGTTGAACCCTTGCACATTTTCTTTACACATTTTTACAATATCAAAATTATCTACCAAGCACATACTTTTACAAAAGCCTTTGTCCAAAAAGCATATTTTTTCAAGAAATGTCCAAATGCTGCTAAACACAAGCAGATGCATGTCCAAACAATTTACATTACTTAAGCCAGTGTATTTTCCTCCATGCTCTGAACAACTGTGAATCCTGTCCCCTTTGGACCTGTGACAAAGAGCTGTCCGAATGATGGATTATGAAACTGCTGCCTGAATTTCAAACAAGGGACCTGCCTTAACTCCTGTCCATCCTTAAACAGACCCCCCACCCCCCCCCCCCCCTTAAAAGGAAGGAAAAAAATACAAGCAGTGCGACTGAAGGAGAAAAGAAGTTGGGGGTGAGCCTAGAGTAGAAGAATCTTAACAAGTGTTTACCCTCTTTCTGTTGCCAAGCTGTGGAGCAATAACCTACCGTAGCGAAAGGCAGTGCCTGATCCAGGAAGAAAAGCCTCAGTCTGCTAGGTCAGGGGTCACTAACTCTGCCATTGTCTCTGACAGGGCAAGCACACTCCAGCTTTTCTGCGGTTTTCAAAGGCCTGTGATGGGGGTGGAGAGATAGGCCTGAAAACACTGGGTCAGGACCAGGGGCTCTATGGCAGTCGGGGAAAAAAGATTTGGACCCCAAAGGTTAAATGAAGAGCGAAAGGGCCCTTCTGTCCAATTACCGAGGAACAAATGCTCTCTGTGACCCACCGGGGTCAAAGTTCAGCGGAGCCATTGGTAGCGGCACACTCTGGCTTTTTGTGGCTCGGATGAGATGAACCTCCACTGTGTTTATCTAAGTGACACCCTGACCAATAGTAAAAGTATAAATAATTTGGGGGTTTTGTGTGCTGCCACTTAGGAGAATTAATTTATAGACCAGGGCTGCGGCAGGTCAAGCTTTTTAACACAACACTTAGAAGCTGGGGCAATTAATGAAAATACTGAGCATCCATGGTCTTTCGAAAGTAAAATGAATAAAATGGGGAATTAGGATATGTAGTTTAAAAAGAATTCAATTGCAATGCTTTGATCAAATACATTTTCTCTTCAGTAAATGGAAAACAGAAGTTTTGCAAATGTATGCACGGTGAACTCCCCCCTATTCCCAGACATTTCAGCCATTACCTAATCATGTGCCCATCTCCCGTCTCGGTCGGCACTTGTGGCGTTAATACCTGCTGATACAAAGGCCCAGTGGAGCGGCATGGTGAGTGTGTCCCATATCCGGAGATGGCTGGATTAGACTGTTCCTGAACCCCTTCCTCCTGAGCCCATGGGCCGCCAGGGATTATGTCACTGAGTTTAATCATCTGCACTTGTTAGGTTAACAAGCAAAATACATTAAAATTACAAGTTTCAGCCAAAGTCCTTTCCAGTCCCAGCATCTTGCACAGCTCGGTCCAGACTTTGTCCTAGATTCATTCAGACAAAAACGTAGTGTTTCTTTCCATATGATGGGTTGGTTTGCGGCAGGTTTCAAATAACAGCTGAACTCCTCAATCATGATTAAAGATGCTGTGTATATGTTTAACAGGCGATATCAGTTAACTTTGCAATCATTTTACCATTATTCCGACAAAAATTTAGTATGTACACTTGAGTAGGAGTGCGAGGCCCAACAGTACTCCTCGTGCAATGTGCAAGAAGAGAGGAGAGCCGTCTTTTAGGGTCTTAACTTCACAACTATAAGGGTGGCTGGACCCCTTAGAAATTATCTTCTAAAACCAAATTGAATCCAGTGTTCATACGAACCCCACTAAACCCTGGCAGCACTGAGTCATACCCAGATCACCGGTGCAAAAACTCTCTGAAAATCCAGAAATGAACCTGAGAACAATCCATCAAAGCCGGGAGATGCGGCCGCCTGGAACACACTGAGCGCCATGAAAGCTTTAAATCTCTTCCTCTGCAGAATCCATTTAGCATGGCTCTGCCACACTGCACCGGGGGGGGGGGGGGGGGGGGGGCTGGATACAAGGCATGGTACCACAGGGATAAATTATGCATCCAGTGTTGGTGTGTCCTTGCTATTGTTTTCTGTGTGTGTGTGTGTGTGTGTGGTGTGTGTGTGTGTGTGTGTGTGTGTGTGTGTGTGTGTGTGTGTGTGTGTGTGTGTGTGTGTGTGTGTGTGTGTGTGTGTGTGTGTGTGTGTGTGTGTGTGTGTGTATATAGAGGATTTTACTTCTTCTGGGACTCCTCTCCGCAGGTCCTCTCCGTCCCTCATGAGCCAGCATAAGCCTGTTGGACACACATCGGAGTGGTGAAGGGGAGTCACTGGGACTGAGCCAGGCTCCCAGGGTCTAACAGGCCCTTAGAAGGAGAAGGATGACCTTTAATCAGGGCTCAGGAGCCTGGGCTGCAGCTGGACGCACACAGGAGCCCTGATTTTGCCGGAGCCCCCAGGTCACACTCTCAGCTGGCCATCCACCTCGAGCCAGAACACCGAGGTAGCCTTAGGCCGGATGAAGCACTCAGTGCAGGCATGAGGTGTACATTTATGAGCAGGTCTTAACATTCATCTTCAAGATCTTCATCCACACAGTCTGAATAACACAAGAGTTGCTCTGCCAGAGATCTGATTCTGCGAGCTACAGCAAAACCGCCCTGTTTCACAAGAGGGTTTTATTGGACCACTCCGCATACTCAACTTACACGTGGTCTATCACAAGAAGAAGATCAAAAGCAATACATCCAAATGTTCTTGGGTGAACTTGCTTTTATTTTTTTATCATGACTGAAGGCATTGCCAAGACGTTTGGCCACATTGGAGTGATGAGATGTTAAAACCAAGGAAAATGAGATGTGGAAAGCTTCGCTATTGTCCGGATGAATCAGCACTGAATTCACAAATACTTGGAGTGTGCACTCGCACATTTTGTTCTAACATTTTTCTCTATAAAATTAAGAACAACAGTGCACTTAAAGTAGAACTCCAGAGATCTAGTATAACACTGTCCAGTTGAGGGACTCAGCAATGACAGATATAATAATGAAATTGAAGCAGCAGAGGCACAGATGTCCTGACTTTTAGTCTCTATTATGGGTGAAGCTCCAAAAAACAATGGATCCTACATTTTCTAAAATACAACTCGATAGCACCTTGCTTAAGAACTACCCTGAATTGAAATGCCCACTTGTTTAAAACTCATTTTCTAAAGCTCTGTCCAAGGCCACAGAATACATTAAAAAAACTGTTTTCATAGGCTGAGCTGTTCTAGACGGGTAAATGGATGTGTAAATTCAGAGTGTTTCATTAAACACATCTCTCGCAGAGAGGAGCTAGAACCCCAAACAGCCTTGTATGAGCTGCTGCTGTTGATCTAATAAAATGAAATGCCTGATAAAAATGTGATAGTGTTCACCCTCCTTATCTTTAATATTTGGATTGGTCAAAAATCTTTGTTCATCTATGTTGGCCTCTACATGCACAATCTAAATAGACAAAAAAGACACACAGACTAGGCTACCACACACACTCCTGCCATCTAGGGGAATGCAACCCATCCCTCTCTCCGTCACCCACCCAAAGGATTAGCCCCCTACCCCCACCTCACTGCACGCTACCATCCCCTATTATCATTTTTGATCCACAACTAGCCCCCCTCCCTCACTTATTCACCCTCCCACATGCACCACCAGCAAGGCATGCCCCCTTTTCTTTGGCCACTCAGGGAAAAGAAGAGGAGGATGAAGAGGCAGGGGCTTTCATGGGGAACAATCTGCCAGGGAGATGAAGAATGAGCGGGCACTCAATTAAGGGCTGCCCATTGAGCCTGCGGAGTGAGCCTGAATGTGGGCCCCTCCAAAGGAATGGAGTCCCATGAATAGATTGTGGGCCTTCATGAAATATTAAAGAGCGGACGGATTTCCCACAATATTTGTACACCTCCCTTTGTGGGGATTTCTCCCTCCATTGAACCCAAAACTGTTAACACATCCGCTCTGAAGCACGGCCCGCAGACTCTGCTAAAGAGCCCCATGGTCCAGGCATCAAACGCCCCCCACCCTCACCTCTCTCTCTCTCTCCCTGTTGCCCTGTCTGTCTGTTTATCTTTTGTCTTTCTCCCCCTATCTCTCCATCCTTCGCTTTCTCTCTCTGTCTTCTTGCCCATGTGCTATTCATGGAGGGGATTACAGCAGTTTTAATGACCACCTGTCCTTGCTCCGGCACTGTATTGTGCCATGCCAGGCCAAGCAGCAAGCATCCCACTGGTATTAAAGGGTCATATTCCTAACTGGTGACCCTTGCCTCCATCAACACAAGCCTGACAGCTAAAGCCACCGAGACAGGTAACGAGCACAATCACCCTGAAAGCTAACACAAATCCAAAAACACATCTTTAAAGGTGCAGTCTGTGATTCTGGAGAATACTTGTTGTTCAAATAACTTTTTGTCAAAATTAGTGAATATCTCCTCATAATCCGCTATCTGGTGGTCCCCCTTTGTTAACATTCCCTTTGTTTACATACCAGTTTACAGAGCCTTGGCTGTGTATTAACACAAGACCTGTATTCAGTGCACAAAGGTGGCAGATCGTGAGGAGACATTTACTGATTTTGACAAAAAAGTGATTTGACAACAAGCGTTCTCGAGACTCATCGACTCCACCTTTAAGATGCAGAATAATGAGAACACTTAACTTTATTCAATAAAAGTTATCAATTGCTTCCTCCCAGCATCCTCATCTTGTGTACCACTTTTCCCTTTTTCTGTCTATGCTCCTTAGTCGCTCTCTCTCACACACACACACACACACACACACACACACACACACACACACACACACACACACACACACACACACACACACATTGGGATCAGGATGAGTGGAGCTGTATAGAGAGCGAGGGCTATGTGGTTAAGTAGGTGGTTAAAGCTGCCATTTGCATCAGAATGGCCACATATTCCTTCCATGAGTCAACATTAGTTTGTGTCAGAATCGAGAGGTTGAGGACAGGCCACAAACCAAAGCTCTCGCTGCAACCGACGAGTGTACTTGCTTCATAGTTTGATTCATGGGGTCAAGATCATGATTTGTACAAAGTGTGTAAAGTGTAAATAGCCCAGCTGCTGGAGCTCAGTTTACAGGGCGGTCCAATGGCCTGCAATGGACGGTAAAAGGAAATGGTTGTTTTTTTTACAGATACAGCCCATTTCCGTATCTTTTACTTCTTGAAAACAAATATTACTGATATTTTACTTGAATTGACATGACATCGCACTTTTTCACACGTCACATACCATAATGTATTCTTCTGCCTCTGCTTGTTGAAGTGCCTAGTTGAAGTGACATCAAATTTGTATTGAGCAAAATATTAAAGGTTAAAGCGCTAGTTATTTATGGCCTCTGCGCTGAAATATCAAACGACAAATTTGAGTGTGAGCCATGTAGCACTCAAATGTGTATCTGCGCAGTTTGCAAGCAAGAAAACTTGTCAAAATGGATGCTGTCATCATTTGTTGTTATTGTGAAAAGAGTCCCTGATTTGAGATTGGATTTATTAGAAAAGGAAAAAAGAATTTGAGACATGCAAAAACATTCATGTCACAAGCAAAAACATTCACGTCACAAGTTATGACCTGGCAAAGTCCTGACCTGATGCAGGTCTTGCAAAGCCACACGGGTTGCATGTTTGATCATATGGCCTATACATTGAGGTAACTGCGATCAGCCAAATTAAATACTCTATTCATGCAGCTTTGAAAGCAGTATAAGTAAGATTATTCCCATTAAGATAACATTGTGACAAACAACCCCATAGTGTGTGACAACCGACCCCTTGATGGGGTCGGTTGTCACAATGTATAAGGGTGTCTTTGATGATTAATTTCTTCTTTATTACAATAAGATAGAAAAAGTGAGGGGTACACATTTCAAGCCAACACCTTAAGCTTCAATTTAATGTAGGAATGACTATTGAAAGATGTTTAGGTGATGAGTAATTCTCACTAGAGTAAAAAGTGTGCCTACTTACCCCGTTCTCCTCTACATTGCAAAAGTAATGGTCTCTTTTCAACTTAATTTGTCTGAGAGACGTCATCTCTGATCTCTTAATTTTTCTCCTAAGGCGAGAAGGAGAAATAAATCAGAAACATGTGATGCCAGAATTATTCAGAAATAAGAAGCTCTAGTAAGGCTCAAGAGATCAGAATGATCAACAGATAAGCACAAAATCTTTCCAGTGGGTTGTCCAGTAATGTTTTTCAAGTTGAGATAGTGGGAACTTCTTATATTCCCTGTAAGTGTCAACATACTTAGCCATTACGGTTGATCCTAATTTGTCTTGGGTGGGTTGAAGAGGCTCAAATGATATGGTGCTATCAACAGTATACAACGATACTGAACAATGCTATCAGCACCAGAAGTTAAATTCTGTTCTCCTTCATTTGCCTTTCCAGCAGAAGAAATTTTGACATGACACAATTGTAAAAGCAATGGTAGTGTCCTATGGCTTAAAGGTATACGATCAAATACAACAAGGCCATCTTAAAAGTAATTAGCAACACCTGTGCTTTTCCTGCTATTGTATGACAAGTCAAAATGTTGAACGCCAGTTGTACAAGTGTTCCCGAAATGTAAAAGTAACTAAAAAGCAATGAGCAACCAGCATTGTCCTATGATAGGTTATCATTTGTGCTGTAAAAAACATGTTTGTATTGAGGAGGTGGCAGAAATCTCAAAGGCAGATATCTGAAACCATTCTGATATCTGCTTGGCCTGCTGGCATTAGATTTGTTTTAAGCATTTTTCTTTTCATAATTTGCAGGAACTGACCCTATAAGCCTGCCAATTTTCTGCTTGTCTTCACAAATGAAAGAAGTTTACCAGCGAGGGTTAAGGGAGTCAGCTGAGAGCATGTGGTTGCATGAAGCTCCACTGCCCACTCAAGCAGGGCCCCAGCTGTGGAGCACATTGGGGACACAGGCTTCTTGGTCTGGCCTCCATATGCCGGGGTCTGGGGTCCAGGCTGTCAGCATAGCACCAGCACACGGAGGGCAGTTGGGGGGCACACTAGGGGGGGTTGTGGGGTGGTGGTGGAGGGGGTGGGGGTACAGCCGCTCCACCAGCATTGTACCAGGAGGACAAGAGCTGAGCAGGACCCAGCAGGAGAGAAGGGGGCCATTTCTAAAGAGCGATCAACTGGAGCCCCTATTCTCACACCCCACTCACTTTACCCTGCCCTGTATCTCCTCCTCGCCCTCCTCCCTCTCTCCTCCACCCTCCCTTCCTCTCCTTGGCAGATTGATACACTGGCAGAAATGTGATTTTCTCTTATGAAACTGCATTCTCCCCTTCCCACCCACTCATCCCACTAACCTATTCTCCACTAGAATTAAGTCGAGCTGGGCCGCATTGTTTTTCAATCATCTTGCCCACATCAAAGTCACTCATGAGAGGACGGTGAAAAGGAGGAAGGGGCCACGGACGAGACAAATCTCTTTGGCTTTTTCCCTCACACAATGCTTCTCATTTGAATTCCCCCATATATTGCTGATCACCATTCGGTATGGTGCCCCTGATGAAGTGTTGTTTTTGTGGCTCCTCGCGTGAATTCCAAAGGCCCCGGGGATACATTTTCCTCTTTTTGTCTTTTACTTCAAAGTAATCTGGAACGGGACGTGTCGGAATGATGAAAACTTGATGGGGTCACCAGGTCCAACGCTGGATGTTGTTTACCAACCTTCTCACCCAATCAGAGAGCATTAAAACTATGAAGCCACCATGGGGCAAAGCACAACACATTTTTCAAGCATTCAAGTAGAATCCATGAAATAGGCAAAACATTCTTTATACTTGTGCTTGGGTTAGAAGTTGCCCCCCTTTTGTTTTGATGATTTTTTAATTAATGGGTTACACCCCACAGTGTATTAACACATAAAGTATCCTCCAGCCTACATCCCTAGTCCTTGTTTTTTAAGTCTGGGGTCCTGGCAAAGGGTTAAAGCCTAACGAATCTGCTGCATTTTCTAAAAGTAGGTCGAAAAACATGTATACCAGCCTTATACAGGATGTGTCTGTTGTGTTGTGTTGTGTTGTGTTGTGTTGTGTTGTGTTGTGTTGTGTTGTGTTGTGTTGTGTTGTGTTGTGTTGTGTTGTGTTGTGTTGTGTTGTGTTGTGTTGTGTTGACTTTTAAGATTCCATGGGATACACCAAACCTATAATATAAAATGTGTCATGATGAGATGTATTGTTAGATTTTATTTTGTTGTTGATGATAATCTTTCTTGATTTTGGGGTAGAATATTGTGTTTGCTGTGGAAAGGAATACAACTTTTTTTATTTCAACACTATATTTTAAAATATATAGAACACAGGATAGTGTCAAACCATCGCTACATTCAATGTCGGCAGGTTCTACAAAAAGCAGGTTCATGCCTTTGCTTTGCCTCAAGAGTGTCAGTCTGCTGCCCTCTGCTGACAGAAGTTGGAACAACAACTAACGTGTTTTATTTTTTTGCATTTGATTTCTATAATACAGTTCAAATTTTTCTGCTTTATTATTTTACTTGACTATTATTTCCCTTGTGGGGATCAATAAAAACCTAAATCTTTTTTTCTCACACATCATTCATCAAATATCAAGATGATTGGAGTTGTAAGGTGTTAAAACTGTGTCTTTTCTGGCCCTCCATCCCATCATTTCATCCATGCTTCAGGGATCTGCCTCGGCTGAATTAAATATGTGCTTTCCATTCACGTCCACAAGATGGCAGGGGAGAGTAACAAATAAACAATTACTGAAAGACTGCATGATGTTAAAACATGAAAAGGTTTCAAAGCAAAGAAGATGGACTGTGTGCTAGCATGCTACAGAAAGGACTGTTGATCGTTTTGACCTTTTTGAATGCATGAAAATTGAAAATAAATTGTAAAACCGGTGTAAGAAATCACATGGCCTGTCTTGGCTTCGGTCCTTTCTTCAGGACATAGTAGGTGAGTCAATCTAGGAAAAAAAAGGGCTTAACCCCAAAAAAATTGATACAAAAGGTTTTTCAATGGATTCCAGTAGTATTTGGTGTGCTGAATAACATACTAAAAGTCTACCAAAATCTACCCCCCAGAAAGCCCTCATTTCCAAGATGGCGGCCGAAATGGCGGCAGGGAGCTTGAAATGGCTATATCTCAAATTGAAAAAATGTTGCAAAGGAATTTTCAACTGATTTTGGTACCTCTGGACATGCTTACGAACATACAAAAAATCTAGGAAAATACACCTTCCGGAAAGGCTTCATTTTCAAGATGGCGTCCAAAATGGTGGCCGGCCAAGCTTAAAATGGCTATATATCTCAATAGAAAAAGATTATTCGAATGATTTTTAACTTGATTCTGGTACCTGCAAATATGCTTATGAACATACTAACAATCTAGGAAAATATACCTCCCAGAAAGGCTTCATTTTCATAATGGCGTCCAAAATGGCGGCCGGGAGCGTAGAATGGCTATATCTCAAATGGAAAATGTTACAAAAGAATGTCAACTGATTCTGGTACCTCTATACATTAATAAAGTGCGACAAATCTAGGTAAATATAACTGCTAGAAAGGCATCATTTTCAAAATGACTGCCTGTAAGCTTACATTGGTTAAATGGTTCAAATTGGTTACTATTCAAACTAGAAAGGTGGTGTTGTTGTTGAATAACATAAATGCCACACTTATTGTGGTCTTTATTCATCATCATCTTCGGGCTCCTCTGGAAGAAACTTGTTAAGTGGATTGTCACATTCCTTAAGTTGACATGGTCCACAGACAGTAGTACAAGGTAGTCCATATTTTCTGCAAGAACAGCGGAGTGTCTTGCAGGCAGTGGTACAGTTACAATGAATGACCTTCAAGAGACTGTCTGGAGCAACATTCGTTGTTGACATGAGTGGGACAAATCTATTGTCCTGCAGGCTCCACCCCCAGTTCAGGGCATCCATACCATCTTCTGTTCCCATCCAGACCATGACCTGGTAGTACGCTCTACTATTCAGTTGGTGGCAGACGTTCAGGCGTTACAGTTGATGAAGCTGAGACAACCTTCTTGCTGAAAATGTTATATCGCATTGCTGCAAGGGAATCTGTGCACTTTCCACCAAAGAGGACAGTCATTACTTGGCACCCAAGGTCATCAATCACCTCTGTGGTCTGGTTTGGGACAATGAATGCATTGGCACAAGATCGAAGGACGGGATCCCCTTTTACAAGCTTCTGGAAAGCAGTCTTTTTGCAAACCCCGAAGATCCGAGAAGTTGTGTCACAGCCAGTGAGAGCATGGATGAACATCAACTGAGAACACACATCATGTCCAAGTACTTCTTTTAAATGGTTTACGGCATACACTTTAAAACTGCCATCAGCTTTTGACTTGTCTGATCTGAAATATACGCCCTTACTATCTCTCTGTGTATAGTGAAGTAGTAAGACAAGGAGATCTGTATCTTCTCCAATCAGCGTAGTGGTGTGAAGAAGAGATGATTCCACTGCGGCCCTTACGATGTCTACATCAGCATCTCCAATTGAATTGACCTCAGTGCAACCCCTTTCTTTCAGTTCATCGCTTATCATTTGGATCAGCCTTTGTTTATTCAGATCTCTTGACATGAACTCCTCCTTCTTACCTGAGAACTCTGTCTCAGCAGTGAAGTTGACAATGGGATGAATATTGTTTCCTCTTCTTTGATGTGTGTTGTCTTTAATGGATGGCCCATCCCCATAGCCATCGAACACAATGGTTGTAGCTGAGCCATAATGTTGGATGGTGAAGTCTGCATATGACTGCACAATTTTACTATAGCTTTGTCCGTGCTTCCATGGTATTCGGTGAAGGAGTGAACCTCCATCAAGAACATAATGATCTGTTTCTGGTACAGAATCTAGGATTGCATCACTTGCATGATCACAGATTGCGTGCGCAAGTTGTGGTTTATCAGCCTTGCGGAAGATGTTTCCAGCTTCAAAGAGGGCAGGAGGGAAAGGACTGAGTTCGTAACGCATAACCTCCTCCAATGATAGCTCTCCAGTTTGGGAGACAATCAGGAAACGTTGAAAAAGAAGTGCAAAATCAATTGTTCGATCAGGAGCAACCTTGATAGACGATTTTTGTCCAAGGGTTATGGCTTTATCCTTTCTACTAAATGAGAACGTGAATGCAGGCTGTCCAATCATTTTGTGCATGATATTGCGTCCAACAGAGTCATAATCATGCACGTTCACTCCGTCCTCAGCAACAACACCTGTAAAAACATTCCTTAAAGAAGAGTCTGGAGAGAAAGGTGACCATATAGCAAGTTTTGAAGTGATCTTCTCCAGGTCAGCAGCATCCCTTTTCATCCTTGCCTCTGTTGAGTCCTTGTGCTGTTCTGATGTTGTGTATGTCTGGTTTGTGAACTCCTGCATTGCGGTGTTGTACTGTGATGTTATGCACTTTGACATGGTCCAAAGGGCTCTCTGATTGTCAGTCATTCCACTTCCATGCGTCTTCAATGACCTCATCAATGTCGTCTCGATGACAAGATCTGAGCTGAAGCCTTCCACATCAACAACGTTAACGGGCAGGATATCCCCGGTTCATTTTAGCCGTAAAGCCACAGGGCTTTTCTGTGCGGCGGCTCACACTGGCGAGGTGTCACTGTGAATGACACCGTTACCCACCGTCACGGAGTTTCAACTGGCAACTCGCTATTTCGCTCACGCAAGGCTTTTGTGTTTCGATTTAACATCAGTCTTGGGCGAGTACTTTAACTTTATGCTGAATAAACCATTGCATTGCAATCGCTGAAAGCGAAAGTGTTTGGGTGGGGGCACAGAAGGGTTCGCTGCATTTACCACACAAGACACGGCGTGCGACACAATAATCAATTTATTACGATTATCTTGTTTTCATGATCGAGGGACGCCAAAATCGTAATCGAAATTGAATTTCAATTAATCGCCCAGCCCTCCCCTATACCATCAGGCAGTCATTTTGAAAATGACGCCTTTCTAGCAGTTATATTTACCTAGATTTGTCGCACTTTCTTAATGTATAGAGGTACCAGAATCAGTTGAAACATTCTTTTGTAACATTTTCCATTTGAGATATAGCCATTCTACGCTCCCGGCCGCCATTTTGGACACCATTATGAAAATGAAGCCTTTCTGGGAGGTATATTTTCCTAGATTGTTAGTATGGTCATAAGCATATTTGCAGGTACCAGAATCAAGTGAAAAATCATTTGAATAATATTTTTCTATTGAGATATATAGCCATTTTAAGCTTGGCCAGCCACCATTTTGGACGCCATCTTGAAAATGAAGCCTTTCCGGAAGGTGTATTTTCCTAGATTTTTAGTATGTTTGTAAGCATGTCCAGAGGTACCAAAATCAGTTGAAAATTCCTTTGCAACATTTTTTCAATTTGAGATATAGCCATTTCAAGCTCCCCGCCGCCATTTCGGCCGCCATCTTGGAAATGAGGGCTTTCTGGGGGGTAGATTTTGGTAGACTTTTAGTATGTTATTCAGCACACCAAATACTACTGGAATCCATTGAAAAACCTTTTGTATCAATTTTTTTGGGGTTAAGCCCTTTTTTTCCCTAGATTGACTCACCTATAGGGTTTGGTGTCGAAGGGGTTTGCTGGATAATGGGCATCACCATGTACCATGCGGTCTCCAAGTTGTAGGTGGAGCTGTCATTTTTCATGTATAGCGCCTGCTTTTGTTCACATGGATGTTTGCCTGCTGAGAACATGACAACAATTAAAAGTTGGAAAACTGACTAATTTTGTGAGCGGACAAACTGAATACTAGAAGTTTTACCATGTGGAGAATTGAACCAAGTAAGGTTAGCCTAATGTATTTTAATAAAAGCAATCAGCAATCTAGTTGTAATGCTGCAATGAAAGTTACAAAGTGTGCAAGAGAGCTGAAAAGCAAAGGTAAAAAAAAAAAGGGATTTCATGTGGGAACCTGTGTAGTGATTACTTAGGCAAGGGTGGTATTTGGCAGTGTCCTTATCATATAAATGTGATCTGACCTGAGTCACGAAACTCATGCCAACTGGGAGAGGCTCAGTTGACTTTGATAGAAATCATTTGTCAGTGACATGTCACAAAGCTCACTGCTATCAGAGATCAGCATCTCTACACCCCAGCTGTTCTGTGGAAGAGCGTACAATAGAAAAAAAATCTGCTTCAAACTAGGGGCATGCACATGTGGCAACAGGTTGAACAGGATGGAGAAAACAAGTCAGACAGGATGCTCTCAAGTTTTATTTTGTAACTTTTTTAATAGAGGCTGAGAAGTCCCTTTAAAATGAAACATTGCCAAAGCGCTGCGATTTTGTAAGGGGCTTCAAATTGGTAAGGTTGCTTAGCCTATAGAAAAACTGGAAGCTATTAAATGATACACAGAGTTTTTTTTAAACCTCTGCGTGGATGATGATCATTCATGTAACAAAGAAGCTGTCAGCATGCAATCTGTCACTGAGGAATCCTTGTTGACTTTATCTTGGCAGAGATCTTATTATGGCACAAAACAGTGTTGTGTTTACCTCAAACCTTAGAATGACACATTTTGTCTCAACCGTGAAGTGTCAGGCCATGATAGATAACCACTATTTAAGGAAAACTATTCAGAGGAAATCTTACAAACCAAACCAAGATATAAGACAGTGGCTATATTTGGAGTTATTCATTGGATAACATTTGAGGAGGATGTATGTCAAATAGCAAAGAACAAAGACCTGACAAAGTCGTTTTTTTTTTTTTTTTTTCTTTCAAAGGTTTTTTTATTAAATGTTAACAACAACGGAATTGTAGCACAGCGAGTACACATTTTTTCCCCTTTTTCTCCCGAACATACCCCACCCACATCCCACCCTCACACCCAACAACACAAAACACACACCACAAGAAAAAAATAAAAAAACAATCAATATGAAAAAAAAAAACACATAAAGAAATAAAATTAAATCAAATAAAAGAGGGGAGGTGGTAGCTACTCTTCTATAATTATTGATGGTTTTTTAAAATAATTTAGGAAGGGGCGCCAAATTCTGTCAAATTTATTCTCGGATCCCTGTGTAGTGTAACGTATTTTCTCTAAATTCATACATGCCATAATGTCTCTAATCCAATGTGAGTGGGAAGGAGGAGCAGGATCTTTCCACTTGAGTAAGATAACCCTACGAGCAAGTAATGAAGTAAAGGCCAGTACCTTCAGCTTCACTTTAGGCAAGCCCGGATTTGGAGCAATGCCAAAAATTGCAGTGTAAGGGTTCGGCTCAATTTGATGCTTAATTACTTCAGAAATTGTTTGAAAAACTGATGTCCAGAACTCAGTCAAGGTGGGACACAACCAGTACATGTGAAAGAGTGATGCCGGTGCGCTCTTACAGCTATCACAGGTCGGGTCTACATCGGGGAACATACGAGCTAATTTAGTTTTAGATATGTGGATACGATGTACTACTTTAAATTGCACAAGAGCGTGTCGGGCGCACATGGAGAGTGTATCCGATCCAGGACTGAATCCCACATGTGATCTGTGAAGGCAGAGCCTAGGTCCTGCTCCCACAGGGTTCTTATAGCTGCTAAAGAGGGGCTATGCAACTTTGAAATAAGGTTGAAAAACACAGAAATTGAGCCTTTTAATGTGGGGTTTACAGAAAGAAACAAATCGACATGATTGGCTGGCGGTTTATAAGGGAATTGGGGAATTAACTTCTGTGTAAAATGCCTGATTTGCAGAAATCGGAAAAAAATTGTCTTTTCGATACCAAAATGTTTTGTCAATTGGGAAAAACTAGCAAATAGATCATTAATAAATAAATCACCGATGCATTTTAAGCCTTTTTTATGCCAGATCTTGAATGCACCATCCACCGCCGAGGGAGTAAAAAAATGATTAGCTGCAATTGGGCTGAAAAGTGAAAAATTCTGCATTCCAAAATTCTTCCTAAATTGGGTCCAGATTCGAAGGGAGTGCTTAATCACGGGATTACTGTTGGAAATAGCCGAAGAGAGTGGAAGTGCGGCACTTAAGAGGGCAGATAGAGACAATGGGCTAACAGCGCTGGACTCCATTGTTACCCATACTGGGGCTGAGTCGTCAAGGTGAAAATGCACCCAATACACTAAAGAACGGATATTAGCAGCCCAGTAATAGTATTGGAAATTAGGGAGGGCCATTCCGCCTGTTTGTTTTGGTCTTTGAAGAAATGCTTTCCTTAACCGAGGGTGTTTACCATTCCAAATATAATTTATCATTAAAGAGTCAAGGGCCTGAAAAAAGGATTTGGGGAGAAAGATGGGGAGACATTGGAATAGATATAGGAACTTTGGGAGTAATGTCATTTTAATTGAATTTATTCTACCTATGAGAGAGAAAGCCAGAGGAGACCACTTCGATAATATTTGCTTCGCCTGATCCAATAATTTGAGGAAGTTCGATTTAAATAGGTTTTTAAAATTTCTGGTAAAACATACCCCAAGGTAACTCAGATGGTCTGTCACCACTTTGAATGGGAGAGCTGTGTAATCAAGTTTAAGAGCTTCTTTATTAATCGGAAAGAGTTCGCTCTTGCTCAAGTTAAGTTTATAGCCAGAAAACTGACTAAAGACCTCCAACACAGAAAGTGCCTCCGGTAAAGAGGTGGCTGGCTTGGCGACAAACAAAAGTAAGTCATCGGCGTATAATGATACCTTATGTTCAATTCCTCCTCTCCATATCCCCTGAATCTGTTTGTTACCTCTGATGGCAATCGCAAGTGGTTCGATTGCAATAGCAAAAAGGAGCGGGCTCAAAGGACAACCCTGCCGGGTCCCACGGTGCAGATCAAAACTACTTGAGTACCGGCTGTTTGTTAATACTGAGGCCGAAGGGCATGCATATAATAATTTAACCCAAGAAGTGAAAACAGGACCCAAACCGAATTTCTCAAGGGTGAAAAACAAATAATTCCATTCTACTCTATCAAATGCTTTTTCAGCATCCATAGAAGCGAGGCATTCTGATTAAATATTTCTGGGGGAATATAAAATGTTCATTAGCCGGCGGATATTATAAAATGATTGGCGTCCCTTTATAAACCCAGTTTGGTCGGGGGATATGATAGAGGGGAGAACATCCTCCAATCTGTGGGCGAGAATTTTAGCAAGTATCTTCACATCCGTATTTAATAGTGAAATTGGTCGGTATGATGCACAATCTAGAGGATCTTTAGGTGCCTCAAGGCTATGTCTCAGGTCTTGAGAAAGGGAAGGCATGTTTAGGTTACTGAAAAAGGTTTCCATCACCGCTGCGTCTACTGTACAATCAGAACTATACAAATTTGAATAGAATGTTTTGAACTTTTCGTTTATCAATTTCTGATCTGATGTTGTACACCAGGGGTGTCAAACTCTGGCCCGCGGGCCAAATCTGGCCCGTTTCAATATTTAATCTGGCCCGCGAACCAATTCGGTAATTCCATTAAATTCGGCCCGCAAAAAAATAAATAAAAAAAATATGATTTTTTTTTTTTTTTTTTTTTTTTCTCATGCGGAGCCTGTGCCATATCCGCACGTCGCACACGCTCCCAACCGTTAGGACACTCGCACAGCTTACCACTAGGAATGTCTGCTGAAAGTTCCACAGCTCAGGATTTTAAGCCATGAATTGATGAACTTGCATTGAAGAAAAGATGTCAGTTTTCTAATGGCTGTAAATAGGCCAATCTATGTGGCTAAATAGCATGCTAATATGATGATTGATTGTGTCAACTATCTAAGGATGAATGCTAACATTATCTGGTTTCTAACTTTTGCCTCAAGTTACAATATAGCTCACTAGCTAACGTTAGATAGCCGCTGATAGCCCACCCCTTTCATTTCCAATGGTGGCTTTGCATTTCATTACCAATGTAAAGTGTCATAAATAGTTAACACTGGTGCTGGGTCATGATTCCTATAAAAAAATAAAATAAAAAAACGTGATATGTTTTGAAAGTGCAGAAAGTTTTGGAAAATCCAAGAGAAAACATATTGTGGCTCAATCCAGGATGCCTGAGAGCCTTACTGCATTATAGTCCTTTATATTTGTTTCACCAGGAACCTGAATGTTGTCTTTTCCTTTAGAAAAATAAAGACATTTCCACAATACATTGATGCAGAAAAGGCACAGAAAACAGAAACATCTACCAGAATACAGGAAATTAAGTGTTTGACGCACAAAAATTTCTGGGGGAGCACCCCCATACTCCCCACCTATAATTTGTCCCCCAAAATATGTAAACGAAACCTAGCCTATCGCAGGTTATATACCTAGATATGTTGTTTGATTTTTGGAATAAAAAGAAGGCATGTCAGTAAGCGACATGTCTGGCCCTTCGTGTGATTATCATGTCGTAATTCGGCCCTTTGTGAAAATGAGTTTGACACCCCTGTTGTACACCCACTGTCTGTCCGTATTGACAAAGTCGTTTTTTACATACACTAACAGTGGTCCATCTTCTATGAGCTGGGACTCTGTTGATGTGATACGCTCAGTTTAGGCAGCATACACAAAAGAGAAAAAGAGAAGTGGAGGTTGGATTTGGGAGTGGTTAAGTGGAGATGCGGGCTACAGCAAGACTGGCTGACAGGCCATCATGTAGAACCTTACAAAGGGATGCATAACAGCAGGAGGCACGGATCAATGGCATCGTGAACTTAACAGGGAACTCAAGTATTTCATCACCTGAGAGAGAGAGAGAGAGAGCCGCACCTAGCATGGGAATTCAGCCAACGCGCAGTGTAAGAGGAGTGAAAGAAATTATCACCACCTGGGAACTGTCCATACACACATAGAGCCTTGTGTTCAGGATGGGGGTGGCGTTAGCGAGGGTAGTGCATGTGAAATGTAAAATGTGGCAGACAACATTTGTGCCTCAGAACTCTTGACTCCGAAGCCGACTTTTTGTCTGTCTGTGTGACTGTCACTTTAGATCAAGCTCAAACGAGTGTGCTGTTTAGTCTGTCGCTAATAGAGGAAGTGAGGTTTCTTGTAATCCATGGATTAAGGAGGTCTGGGAGTGGTGCCTAAAATGACTACTGTAAACTGAGGAGTCTGCCACATGCGCTTGTGTTGAGACAGACCACGCAACACATATCCTTTCATTACTGGCACAGGTGCCATGGCCAGTCAAACATCATACATGCTCGCCGTGCTGCAGTCAAACTATACATACTTATTTTCTGTGCATGTGTAACCAGTTCTTGACGATACATTTCAAAATCCACTTGACTATATAATGAATAAAATGTTTAAAAAAAAAATCAGGTTGAATTATAATCCATTCATTTTCACATGACATTGATTGTTTAGTAACATGTTACAGCCCGGCCATAGTAACTGGTGTAACATTATCACTGTTTACTTTTCTGGTGGACGGTAATCCATCCCTTGATCTGTCTAGTGAGATACTGGCCGGAGGATAAATTATTTTAAATGAAAGGAGCTGGGAAGAAAATGTTTGTAGTTGGACATCCCTCATTTCACTTCCAAACATCAAGGTATCCTGTTGCCTCAACCTCAAAATGTTGGGAGCCTTTTTGCAGCCTCGTAGCACACAAACCCTTCAGCCTTTTCAACCCAAGTCAACATGCAGGGAGAAGAAAGGTAAAGGTGTTGAGCCACCTGATCTGTTAAGAGGAGTTGTTCTGGAGTCTGAACTATAGTGCAGCTGTGTCGTTTCTATCTGTGCTTAAAAAGGTATTTGTGGTATGACTGCAGGGAAGTCCCTGATTGAAGCAATTCGAAAGCCAATGTTTATTTTTCATGTGCTCATCCTGGTTGCTGGTAACTTGCCAAAATAGCCCTTTGTACCTTTGTTTTATTGCTTTAAGAAATACTTATTACAAATTTAAAGTCCCCTTAGTGTTGCTTCAGGTGGAGCAACACTTTATCAATATATACTGCATATGCTATATATACATGTCTCAACTTTTTTTCTGTAGTTGAACAGGAGTTCACATCATCAACTTATATTTCTTCTTTGATAGCGTTTCATCCTCCCAGGCAAGAGCAACAGTGTGGCATGTTTGATACAAGTCTGATTTAGCAAGAAATAACCGGAGAACATCAAGGACAAACTTCTCCTCAAAACTCTAATCATTCTTTGATCTTGTGTGTGCTCTGAGGCCCTTAATTGTCGTTGGAACAGAGAAAGAGAGAACGCTATAGTAGGATTGACAAAAAAATGTTTCACTGTATTGAAAATAGAAGAAGTGACCTTTAATAAAATCGCAATTACAGTATAATCAACAGAATTAAAGCTGGGGTATGTGATTTCTGATTGGTCAAAGTTAACATGAGCTGTGTACACTTTGACCAATCAGAGCGAGGCTCCGATTCTCTGTTCTTATTGGCTGTTGGGACTGTCCATTCACTTTGGCATGACTTTGTTGGTGTAGAGCGTGTCAGGTGTAGACCAAAGAGAACAAGTGGAGCGGTTGAGGTATTTGGATTCGAATCTCTATCCCAACTGCCATTTTCTCCTCAAATCCTTCATCCCAGCTTTAAATCCCTTCAAATATAAATTTAAAAAAGTCTGTGTATATCACTTTATAACATATACTATGTAGCTCTTAAATACAGACTTGAAACCCCTTTTGTTTCTGGCTGAGGCTTTTTGGGCTGTTTGAGATTGTTTGTTGGCTTCAACTCTTCATTTCCCTGTGTTGTCTGAACCCCTGTAGCCTACTCTTTGTTTTTGGCAGTTTTGCTGCATTTTTTCTTCAGTCTCCGATAGCTTGAACGCCACAGACTGAGCCCGGCGCCTCGCTTAACTCATATCACATCAGGAGGTAAATCTAGCTTTCTCTGTGAGAAAAAGGACAGTGGGATGTCCAGCTTCTGTTTCGCATTTTTATATATATAATTAGAAATCAGAGACGGAAGTCAGATGAGAAATATGAGTCTATAAGGATCTTTGCTCGGCCAGAGTGTGAGCTTAAGTTCTCCAGATTCAGGAAAAGTATCTCCTATACCCAAGAACATGTTCTGAATTTCCAGAAGATTATCATAATTTCTACTTTGGTTACATGCACCAGAGGGCTGCACATTTTACAGTTTACAGTGCAGGATGGCCTAAAACTTTCTTTGCCCAGAGTTTCCTATTGATTATGTTCAAACGATACTATTATGTGACCCTTGATGACCATGCATAACGAATCTTTACTTTTCATATAAAACATGGGTGTAGCCTACATCTATTTCCACCCTGTTTGACAGTCTTCCGTATAAATGCTTGTTATAGCACTTCAAAGTATCAATTGTATAGTCTATTAAGTGCAATCTTGTGTATTATAAATACATTTGGAAAAACAATCCACCACCTATTTACTACAGTATTAAAAAATAAGTATTCAGAGTTACTCCAATTCATAGTGTAGTGCAGTGTTAACAATGGCCAACCCAAAATGCCCCCTATTCCTGCCAAAGACATGTTTGCTTCCCCACTGGTTGCTCCTTCTTGGAGATCTGTGTGTTCCCTATCAGTTCAAGGGAGACAGACTGTCTGGTGAGAGCAAGCGATCATTATCTTCCATCCTCAGCGGACAGACGGGCCTGCTGTTCATGCCTCACTGTCTGTGGGTGGTATGCTGGGCTCTGATACCTGCAAGCATCAGTACTTCTCTGCCTATGCTGGAAATACCCAAGTGTGTGTGTGTGCGTGTGTGTGTGTGTGTGTGTGTGTGTGTGTGTGTGTGTGTGTGTGTGTGTCACATGTTCTTTTAAAGTTCACTTTAAGTAACAAACACCTCATAAAATATCTTAAACAATATCCTTACATAAGCAGGAGGCCTAATAAAAATAAGACAAGGTTTGTTGATTTCATATTTGTTCATGTAAGTTAGATGTTTCCCCTATAAGCTTATGGGACAAGTGCTTCAGTACCTTAAAATAAATGCTTCAGCTGCATAACAATGAATACAAGAGCAGAATGAAGAGCATAACTTTTTGGGCTTGTACAAAATAACTGGTCCCACAAAAACTTTCTGAGCTTTTTTTTTAATTTAGGATGAAATAGACTTTACTTTAATATTAATATAGCCTAGACATTTTGATGGGATTTTAAGTGTTTGGTTATTTTTTCTTGTAAATGTAAAAGTGAAAATATCTGTTTTATGACACTGTAAACTGAACATAGCCTAGCCTGCCTTGTATCACTGTTAAATAAATGCTTAATTTAGGGTCACAGTGGTCAGAGACTGTGATATGACCAGCTGTTGCAAAAATCTTGGACTACACTGAACATCAAACGCACCGTGTGTAAACACATGGGGCTCTTAAGTCTTTGATCGTATCGCTCCAGTGTGGGAATATTTTGAATACTGAACCCCTGACCCCTGGTTCAATAAACACGCTGCACAGTAGTTCGATACAGTAGCACAAACAGTGTGAGAAACTCGGCGACATCAGAGAGAGCAATATGTGCCGCGCGCTGCACCTGTGGGAGGACTCTGCGTGTACTGTACACCTGTGGACAAAGTCACAACCTTTCTGCCTTTCTGCATCTTCTTGCTCCCCAGCTGGACGGACCAGCCAGCGGATAGGATAGGCTACCTGAGCCATGGATGCGGAGGAGAATAATTCCCACACCGACCGGGGAGTGCAGCTCCTGGACCTTAGCTCCAACTCGTCCCCCGTGGAGCCCAAAGGTCCAAAGGGGAAGGAGGAGAGCGTCCCGCTGGAGAAACCACCGTATTCTTACGTGGCTCTCATCGCCATGGCCATCAAGGACGGCCACGACAACAGACAAACCCTAGGCGGAATATACGACTACATCATCTCCAAGTTCCCCTACTACGAGAAGAACAAGAAAGGCTGGCAAAACAGCATCAGGCACAATTTGTCCCTCAACGAGTGCTTCGTCAAGGTGCCCAGGGAGAGCAGCGGGGACAGGAAGGGCAACTATTGGATGCTGGACCCCGCGTTTCAGGACATGTTTGAGAAGGGGAACTACCGGCGGCGGAGGAGGGTGAGGAGACCCTACAACCCCCCGAGCGTGCCCGGTTACCTGACGGGGACCTCCGTGGACTATGCTGAGCCGCTCTACCTGCAGCCTTGTGTGAGCGGCTCCTGGGGTATCCTACAGCCCAGCCCGTCACTGCACCCGAACGGATACCCAACGGCAGCACCCCATCAGCTCTTCGCCGGGCACCCCCGTATGTCCAGCCATCCCTACGGCGCGTACCACCGTCACCCGCCGGTGCTGGTGCCCCACAACGTGTCCACCTATGGCGGGATGAGCCAGTCGCTGAGTCCAGATGGAGGCGCCGTTGTTGCATGCAACTACCACCACCACCACCAGCAGCCGTTCACCTCATATGCGAGGCAAGCGGAGGCTCCGCTCGCTTATTCATTTGACCAGTGAGTTATTCTGACCATTGACAAGCTAGTTCACGGACTCAAAGTTAATGTTTCACCATTTCAGTTTGGCTGTCATTCGTTTGTCAGGTAAAGTTGCCTAATTGTTCGATGGTTTGATAAGTTGCTACATTTAGGCAATTGATTAATAGGCCTAATTAACTTTTTATAAGAGCTGTGGGATAGGCTACATTTTCAAATGCCAAGTAATTACTGTCAGTAACCTAATCATTTTGCCTGTGAAAGGGCACAGATCAAGTGTGTGAAGACAGCTGACTTAGCCTATGTCTGAGCCTGAGTTTTGACCTATTTTTACATGGACAAAATATTTTTTTTTTAAATTCTTTGGGTGTTTTTATTTTATTGTAACACTTATGTGATTTTATAATTGTCTATTATTTTTTAATGGAACTTAACATTTGTTACTATTTTATTTATTTATTTGTTCTGGTTTTATCCCATTCTCCAAGTTGCCATGCAAAAGTTGCTGACACTAAAGCACTGATCAGTTTTTTTCCTACTTCGATGATATGAATGTTTACTTGATGTAAAATACATCATGTTTGTTCAAATAAAATTGTATTTTTGCATCAAATACTATCATTTGTTGACTTTATCCCTACTATTAGCTTAATTAGGCCAATGGCTGCTGTTTCAATTCTCGCCTGTTTGTTTGATTAATTTCTATTCATATTAATGTATTATATCGATGTAACCTATTAGCATATAGTAGACCTAGTAATGAGCAAAAGCTTACCTATGTCTTAGCATATAGCACTTCAACATAATTTTTCGGTCAAGATTTAAATTATTGTTGAATTGCGTTAAAAAATATTTAGGCTACTGTAGCCTATATCAAAACACAAGTAGCCTATGACAGATATTTCAGCCTCTTTTTTTGCCATGACATTTGATATCCATCACAGTGGAGGATAAGATGCGGCTATATCAGCATATGATTGTATTTATTTGAGCACCACTACAGTAGTGGGCTATCAGGGGTTAAAACTATGCGATGGCAAAGGAATGAAAAATTGCCCTCTGCCACATTCCAACACTATAACCTACTCTCCTGCCACACATATAGCCTACGCTGAGAGTCAAAGCAAAGTGTGATTGATTGAGATGTTTAAATGTTTTCACACTTACACACAAAACACTCAAATTATGGCTAAGCGTTTTCTGTTTACTTTGTAGTTTAATCAAAGGTGGATTCAGTGGATGGTAATGTCGAAAAGAGAGCATGACAAAAAAGTATTGGAACGCTAGCAGGCCAGGCTGTTACGCACGTCCGTTTCCGTTGCATGGGCGTGAACAAAAGCCGATCGCTTACCGCGTGCGCTCCCGCGCCGTGTTTAGCGGTATCGTTACAGCGCTACATTTTTCTTGTTTTGTTAGCTTACTTCCTGCTATTTTCAGTGAAGATGGAAGCGTTTAATCAGCTTCTGTTGGAGTACCCTGAATTAATGTACGGTGGAGTCGGAGCTACAGCGTTTGTCGCCGGAGGATCGCTGATTTACAAAATTGCCACAAGGTAACTTCACTGATCTGTACCGCGGCGTTTTGTTTTTAGCTCTATCCGTTAACGTTACTACAAGTTTAAATAAAAGTGTTTACAGTTTGCATTGGTGCTTCGTAATAGTGACATTCGGGAGATAATTGTGCAATTGAAAATGTCTAAATGTATTTCCTATTTCGTAAGAGTGGTGTATTTATCTACGTTAGCCTGAGCGCTAACTTTGCTAGCCGTGTTGCTAACTAACTTCATGCTAGCTTGTTTTGTGACTAACGTAAATAAAAACGGTGATTTCCACGAGTGTACTGTACATTGTATGTAGGTTTTGTAGTTTGTAAACAATAGCGTTCTTACTTGTATACAATATTGACTTTTGTGACCGTTTTGGGTTGCATTATTTAGCTAACATCGGTGCGTCTTAAACTTTTGCACGCCAAGACCTCCAAACAGATTGACATGGTCGGTCCTAGCCTGTGCGTTCCACTCACTAAAAATATGAATAAATGAGCGTGTCGTTAATAAAAACAAGAACAGAGCCATGGTCAAATATCTTTGTGATGTCTGGTGTGTACCTCGTGTGTGTACCTCCAGAATCGCATGAGCGGTTTTTTGATAAACAGTGTCGAGGTGCACCATGTAAGAAATCCACTTCTTATTTACAGAAAGAAGCCGGACCATGCACATGTGAACTGCTGGTTCTGTAATCAGAACAACGTGGTGCCCTATGGGAACCGAAACTGCTGGGACTGTCCCAACTGTGACCAGTACAATGGCTTCCAACAGGTAAGACTAAAGTGACATTACACCTGATGAACTCTTTTGGCATGTCAGTAAACTGCAGTGAATTAGTTTTTCGTATTTCCAGTGCTGTAAACTGTGATTTTTCAGTTTTTATTTAACTAAATTGTTTATGTTAATAATTTGTTTTCAGAATGGGGATTACAACAAACCCATACCAGCTCAGTACATGGAGAATCTGAACCATGGAATAACTGGTAGCCTCCCCTCACCTGGGACACCCAAGACACTGCAGTGGGTCAACTGTCAGATGCTGCTTTGCAGAAAGTGCAATAACAACCAGTCTGTAAAGATCAAGCAGTTGGCCTCATTTATCCCAAGGGATGATGTATGTACTGTGCTCTTTTCTGTTAATAAAAACACTGTTGTTCTTGTGTACCATGACCAACAGCTGTAAACACTATATCTGTTATTGTTTTCTTTGTAGGAGAACTACGATGAGGAAATTGAAGCCTACAAGCACCACTTGGAGCAGACCTATAAGTTATGCAGGCCGTGTCAGGCAGCAGTGGAGTACTACATCAAGTATCAAAACCGCCAACTTCGAACAGTACTCCTAAACCACCAGCCTCGATGCAGCCGAGAAACAGACAAGGGCTTTGTAAAGGTCAGTGAAAGGCCCAAAAAAGCCAAAATTATTGAATTGATATAAAATACAATAAGACTTGATAGGTAACTGTATGCTGTGACGTGCAGAGTGTTTTATATTTCTACCAAAGACTGAATCAAATGATGATGGTACCTCAGATGTTAGAACAGCTTGAGGCAAAGTCACTCTTCTGCAGTGAAATTGATTGTTGACGGTACCAGACAAGGAACGACATGTAAATTGCACTGAATTTCAGTCGGTCAGTTTATCTCACTGTTGGTCAGTGGAACATGTGGAATACAAAATGTTTCTTTACCCAGAATTGATGATTTTATATAAGCAACAAAAAAAACGCAGGACCACTCGCATTTCATTAAAAACATTGGTTAATATTGTTACTGCTAGTAAATTATCCACGCTGTACCAGCAGAGGGACCTAGTCATGCATTTATTTCCCTTTTAAAGCGTTGTGTTTCTGAAGTTTCCACTCAAGCTTCGGAACCAGATATTCACATGTTCCTGCACTTAAAAGAAATGTCCAGTCCACAGCTAATTATAACCTGTTGCTTTTACTTTATAATCAATATAAAAAGGATATTTCCACAATTTATACTGTTCTTACTATTGTTTTGTATGGATCTGTAATGATTTAATCTGAATGAATATTACTTCATGCCACTACAAAAAAAAAATTATACTAGAATATTTCAACATTCATTTTTAAAATGGGTTATTCATTTCCATAGGTTTTTAAAATTGTTTATTGACAATGAAAACATGTTCTCTCTTCCTACAGAGCTCCTACTCTGTGTCTTCTCCGGTGGGGGTCGTACTGTTGCGTGCACTCACCTTCCTGATATGCGCTTTCCTACTTGCCACATATTTCTTTGAAGTGCCAGTCCAGCCGACTACATCTAGTGGCCCACCGACACTAAGCGGTGGGGTGGTTCCTCCAAAGCCTACACCCTCCAATGAATCGACCCCTCACAATGAAAGCAGTGGAGCTGTGCCTGTATGGCAGGGTCTGCTGGAGCTGCTCCCTGACAATGCCATAGGGAATGCCACGCTGCTGTGGCAACATGGCAGGGACAACCAGCTGGCTGTCGTCTCTGTTGGCCTGTTGACTTGTCTCACTGCTGTCTTCTTAGCTGGACCTGTAAGGTAAGCAGTCGCTACCCATTTTAAGGTCCTTGTAGTCTAGTTGAATATGATCAGAAGCAAACTTTGCAAGCTCATGTGTTCTTGCATTTGCAGATTGAGGAGAATCGATGCTGTAGCCTCTGTCCTGTGGTTCCTCATCCTGTGCCTCTACCTGGCTGAGAGCTACTTGACTGCTGCTGCTGACCTGTCCTGGGTGGAAACAGCCAAACTCACTACCATCTCCCTCTGTTGCCTAGTCAGCTTTGCCGCTGCTGTGGCTACTCGCAAACCACTGGGTCCAAGAAGAACCAGATATAGAAGGTCAGAGTCTGAACAATAATGTGCAAAGTGTGTTTGAAACATGGGCATTTGTAATGACTCCTCCTCTTTCCATTAGAGGTCTGTGTCACTAGAACCCAATCAGAACACATTCAGTGTTATACTTTTTTTTTCTTCAACAGATCAAAGAACATGTTTTTAATTCATTGTCTATTAATTACTTATAACCTCCCTTTTAATTACTTTGAGAATGACTGTGATGTTATGACCTGTGAATGGTAAACTTAAAGCATAGAAGTGTGAGTGTGGCCCATGACAACAACTAAAGACAAGTACTAACTGCTATCTCCCATTTAAAACCTCTCTTTTAAGCTCATATGCACATACAGAGGTACATTTGCTGTGTTCAGATGTATTTGGAGGTTCAAATAATTTTGACGTTGAGGGTATTACTATTATTACACAAAAATAGGATGGTTTGGCATGAACGGCTCATTTCCTAATCCCTCTGGTTCGTAACAGAACCGTTATTAACTCCAATGATAGATTTCGGATTTCTTGGACCATTTTAAAATGTGTTATTTCCTGAATCTTGTAACCACACATGAATTATAAGAAACAACCACTGTTCTAATATAAGTTACAAACTCAAAGACTTCACAAGAACGTTATACAGATACTTTTTTGGAAAATTGTGCCACAATTAGTCAATTCTCCATTTTTGAATCTATGATCAACTACTTGCTAATTCTTTTTTAACTAACACAATTTGAAAACCAACATAGTGGGAGTTTAACATTATATTACCCAACTACTGTAGTATAAACTCTGTTTTCTCACTGTACTGGAATATTAAGAATTATTTTGATTCTCATTAATTTATTAACATTTTGGTGTGTAGTTGTGGGTGGAATTATTTTAATTTTTTTACTAACTACAACTCATTGCTTGAAACACTAATTTGTGGAGACACTGCAGGCCAAGCTCCAGATGTGGATTCTGAACAATCACATCCCTCATGTAAACACTTCATTTCAACTCTGAACAAAGAGTTTGCCTTGGATATTTCAAAATATTGTTCATCATGTTTTTTTCCTGAAGCCATTGATTAGAGGTCTGTAATGTATCTATTATGAAGATGTAGGACTAGAGCTGGAAAGTGTTTTTCCATGCATGATAATGTGATTGTTTGTAGTGAAGGATGATTCGCGAACAAAACTTGTATACATTGATCAAAAGTAGTAACAGTAGACTCTATGAGGAGACTAATGGTAGACTAGAACTGATTTTTTTGTTTATTTTTTTTTATTTTTTTAAATAGGAATGTTGAAATACACTACCGTGAGGACTGGTTCGTCTGCTTCTTACGATATGAAAATCTAAACAAACACTAGTTCATAAAAGTTTTTCCCCAATTTCTATATTTGTTCTAAATCCAATCTTCAGTCCACAATGACGTCATCTTGTTACCCTGTTTTTTCCTTTTCGATCATGCTTAGTTTTTCCCCTCTGCCTTGAAATGATGAGTGAACTTCACTGTAAGCCGATAATCCCAGCAAAACCTTTTTTTGCTGCGCCGAAATGGTGCATACCAGGCAGGTGTTTGGCTTGTCTTGGTATTTTGTAGAAGTGATGTAGTAGTTATGGCGGCGTTATTGTGCCAGGGCTTAAACATGCTAACTGCAACTGAATATATTAGAGGGGAAACATTTCTAGTGTAATTTCAAACTGTAAGCAATTGCCCTGCTAAATTATAAGTAGGTTTTTTTATTTTTAAGTTCGTTTTTACCTCATGTTGCACTCGTCCAAGATAAGCAACTCAAAACTCAGTATCGTCAGAGATACTAGACTTGCACAATACATGTTATCGGTTAATGGCAAGTCCCAGGGATAAGCGGTTGAAGATGATGATGATGATGGCAAGTCCCACCTGAAAAGATAGACGTTAATCTTTGATGTTTTCAGATATTAACCTTTTTTTTTTTGGATGCGCTGCATTTCCATTTGCAACTGAAAATATTAAAGTGCATTAGCACTTAGCTTTTGCTTCCATTGATCACTTTAAGAATGCACTGTGTTTTACCAACAGTCTAACACATTGATGTATTAAACACGGATGGACCTACTAGTTGCATGCGATAACATTATTCACCATCTCACCATCTTTTTGTAAACCTGTTCTTTGTTTTACTTTGTTTGAATGTATTGAGTGAAGGCAGGTATTTATTTGAATGTAATTCGAAAAGTAATAAACATTCTACCTTTTTAGAGTGTTTTACAGATTGTATTTGGTAGAGTGCTGTAACTGTGGGGTTTAAATTCCATGTTGTGCGTCCCGTATTTCGAGAAATGTTGTTGAAACAAACCAGCGCCTATGGTGCAGTAGTGTTGAGCTTTATTTTCGGCATTTTTTCAACTGAAGTGTTGCCAAATATAAGACCTGGGATGCCATTGTAGGTTATTTATAAGGCATTGACTCACCTTCATCTACCCTGATGAAGGCAAGTTAAGCAAAAATATTTGAACAAAGCATGGTGTACAGGAGAAGAGTTTTGCTAAGTTTTATAAATATGATAGATTTGCATTAAGGCTCACACTAGTCTAAACCTCATTGTGTGTGTATGGGTGTTTGCATTCTCAATGTTATAAGGAGAAAATGCATTTCAATAATAGTATGTTTGTGTATGTAAGTTACAGGTACATATTGAAATGCACTCTTTGCCAAAGTTTTACATGCTGTCCTTAAAAATTGTGTTTGCTATAAAGATCCAGTATGTAGCATGTTATGTTATTATATATCCATATTATCTAGCCTAGTGTACATCCATCTGTTTGTGTGTCTGTGTGCTTTTTGTATTCCTGTATCTACCTGATAAGCTGTGTGGCTGTTTTACATGTATCTCTAGAATCACTACATTTAAACTGGTCTGTTACTAATAACTTTTAAGCATTATTGCCCCAAGCATATTGTGTGGTGTTTTTAACCATACTAGTTATAGAACTACCTTTTTTCTCATGCAGCCATGACTGTTAATGTGTTTACCACACTGTTACTATAGATATCTAGTATGTAGCTAACTATATGATGGTCTCACATCTACAGTTGTGTTCAAAATAATAGCAGTGTGTTTAAACCTTGCACATTCTATTCCAAATCCAAATATGAAGAAACATTTGTCAAATGTTTCTTCATCTTTACAGAAAGTGAAGAAAAAGGAATATTAGACTGAAAATAGCAGTGTCTGCATTTTTCTTTACAACTCAAACATTTACTGTATCAACTGAAAAATGCATGAAGATTTAGCTTTCCTATGAATCACTGAACTAATATTTAGTTGTATAACCTCTGTTTCTGAGAACTGCTTCACATCTGTGTTGCATGGAGTCGACCAATTTATGGCACCTGTGAACAGGTGTTTCAGCCCAGGACGATTGGATTACATTCCACAATTCCTCTGCATTTCTTGGTTTTGCCTCAAAAACAGCATTTTTGATGTCACCACATATAGGTTTTCTATTGGATTAAGGTCCAGGGATTGGGCTGGTCACTCCATAACGTTAATCTTGTTGGTCTGGAACCAAGAGCTTGTTCGCTTACTGGTGTGTTTGGGGTCATTGACTTGTTGGAACACCCATTTCAAGGGCATTTCCTCTTCAGCATAAGGCAACATGACCTCTTCAAGTATTTAAATGTAACCAAACTGATCCATGTATGCGATGAATAGACCCGACACCATAGTATGAGAAACATCCCCATAACATGATGTCTGCGCCACCATGCTTCACAGTCTTCAAAGTGTACTGTGGCTTGAATTCAGTGTTTGGGGGTCGTCTGACAAACTGTCTGCGGCCCCTATTCAAGCCACAGTACACTTTGAAGACAGTGAAGCATGGTGGCGCAGACATCATGTTATGGGGATGTTTCTCATACTATGGTGTCGGGTCTATTTATCGCATACCATGGATCAGTTTGGATACATTCAAATACCAAGAAATGCAGAGGAATTGTGGAATGTATTCCAATCGTCCTGGGCTGAAACACCTGTTCACAGGTGCCATAGGTTGGTCGGCTCCATGCAACACGGATGTGAAGCAGTTCTCAGAAACAGAGGGTATACAACTAAATATTAGTTCAGTGATTCATAGGAAAGCTAAATCTTCATGCATTTTTCAGTTGATACAGTAAAGGTTTGAGTTGTAAAGAAAAATGCAGACAATGCTATTTTTTTGAACAGTCTAATATTCCTTTTTCTTCACTTTCTGTATATAGAAACATTTGACAAATGTTTCTTCATATTTGGATTTGGAATTGAATATGCAATGTCCCCAATGCATTTGCGTGTTTGGAAATAAAAGCTATTATTAGGATTTTGATCTTTACTACATTTTTTTAAACACACTGCTTTTTTGAACACAACTGTATATGTGTCTTTTGAAATGTGTGTGTGTGTTGCAGAAACACTAAAATACTCAATTAAATTCCAAATCTTGCCACTTTCTTTTTCTCAGAAATGGAGCTCCGTCCATGCTAAAAGTTTTCCTGCAACATACCCAATGAAGCCTATTGTGTTCTGGGTGTTTAAATGTTGAGTGTGTATGTGTTTGCTTTTAATGCCAGGCTCCACATTTGAAGAATTTGTAGGAATGCTTGCTGTACATGAAATTTAATAAACAACTGGTGAAAGGATTTGTATTCTCTGTTTGTTTTCAACACAAACACACCGTTTTGTTAAATTTTGATTCAAAGTACGTGCAATGATTCAATAACTGTCATTCAAAGTTTATATTTGAATGTAGATTGATATATATTGACATTGGTGTGAGACACTAATAACATTTGAAGACTACTTTCTTTGCACATATCACACATTTAAATTCAGTGTTCTTTATTTATCTTCTCTCACAGTACATGATTATGAACACAAGTGTTTGTTGCTTTTTCTGTAGCATTGCAACCTTTTGAGTTTTATATAAAATGGATTTCAGGTAGTAGACCGTTCCGTTGCTCTTGTGTTGCAGATACCTTGCAGGCAGCTCAGCAGTGCCCCCCTACAGCGGACAGCCTCCTTCGCTGTCACCTGACCTGGCTGAATCCTTCATCCCGACCCCGCCCCCAAACCTCTCCACGCTCATCAACTGCCAACAGAGTCCTCGAGAGCGCAAGGCTTCCCCCACCTCGCTGCCTGGCCGCCTCAACAGAGCCCTCCGCCTCGGCACCATCCCCTCCCTCACCAGGACAGGTAACCCTGAAAGGATTTCTCTCAGTTTGAGCGCACACATGACACAATCGAAAATAATTGATAATTTTTTTTGACTGGGTTTAGTTCTGTAATATTTAGTTGTAATTGCACTGTATATGCTGAGTATCTTCTTTCTTTGACTTAAACAACATTTCACAGTCATTAAAGGGCCAGATGCCTATTGGATTATTAATAGCTCTATCATTTGCACAACAATACCCATTTATGGCTTGTGAAATGCAGATTAAAGGCATACTAGGTTATCTCCAGCGAACGCTTGGCAAACGTTTATGTTTTTACTAACTGCGTTAATAGCATAGATAGTATATAAAAGGTTAATAGGTAACAGATGGTGAGTAGATATTAGCTGATCTTGACAAAGTGTTCTAGATTAAATCCCCTAGTTTGCCTTTTCAGAGTAAACCATCATATTGTCATACAGTTTTACTGCTGCTGTTACATAGTCAAAAATGCTGAAAATGTAGACTTGCAGTTAAAAAAATACATCCAAGTAAATTAAATTTACATAAACTGCAAAAAACTTGTTTTCAAAGATCTTGTCTCTGTCAGTTTCAAAATTAAAGTCACAAAATGAACAAACCAGTTCAACTGGTCCCTACACCTGGTTTGTGGTTGTTGTGAAAGACGGGATTTAAATATTATATTATCTCCTTTTCAGATTCTGGTTACCTGTTCAGCGGAAGCAAACCATCCTCTCAGTACAAAGACTCCCCATCCTCAGGTATTGAAACTTCTCATTTTCTGAACTCCACTCTACCCTTTTATTTGAACCAATTCCTAACTCTTTTACAGCACTTGATTGACAGTTTTTCACTCTTTGGCACAGACTACTTTTCACTGAAGTCTGGGAGCCGCCCATCCTCCCCGGGACCCTCTCCAACTCCTTCAGTGGCGGGATCAGTTGTGTCCAGTTCAGGTTCTGCCATATTCCGGCGCCCCCTCATCAGCCCGGCCCGCCTCAACATCAGCGGCCGCAAACTCCGGCTTTTTTCCACAGAGCCAGAACCAAGAACAATGTCCCCGCCCGTGTCTCCGTCACATCTCCTTGTAGAGCGGACTCCTTCCGTTTACAGCGGCTGTTTTTCCCATGACATATCACCCTTCCAAAGCCAAAATGGTCAGTACATCCGAGGTGAAACTTATTTGAAAGGGTTTGTTCTAGGTTGGTTGCATCAACAATGCATATTGTCTTCTACCACTAGGGCTGGCCCGAATGCCATTTTTCAAGCTTCGAGTATTCGTTGGTTTTTCCGAGCGAATATTCGGATATTCGTTCCAGAAAAACACACCATCAAACCAACATTAATAATCCCAATGTACTCACTGAAATCGAGTGTGTGAGCCGAGACAGCAAGCTGCGTAGTTTGTTGATGCTTTAATAACTTTCGAACGGTAGTAAAGTTGGAGTTCCTTACTTTTTCCCCGTGGAGGCAACAGCTGTTTTTCGTTCCAAATCAGCTGTCCTCTGCGCCATCGTAACCCGTACAGGAGCTTGTCAATTCATCCAGGAACGTGCATCTTTTTGGCGATTTTATAAATCCATACAAAGATCCAATATTGATAGTCTTTTTTGTCCATATTATATCCATTATTGACCGCCTATTCCCATGATGCAAGCAAGTCATGGTTGATGATGGCTGATGTAAACAAACAGCTGAGCTAAGCTAACGTTAGCATTACGCCAAGCATAAGCATTAAATTTCCTTCCGAAATCGCGCTAATGTTGTGGTAGCCTATAGAGTTATTAGGAACACAATCTATTCTTCCTCCATCTCTCTCTCCCTCCTGCGCTTGGTGCCGCTTTTAGTTTGCCTCACTCTTGTAACATCACGTAGCCTACTACATCACCGGTTGCGCAAAGGGCAGCGGCCAACTAGGTCAAAGTTCAAATAATTCGATAATATATTTTAAATGAACGTCTAATTTGTATTTTACAATTGTTTTATAACTTGTGTATCCAAATATTGTTTGCTGACAAAATATACTGCAGTTTGAGCTACCTTTGCAAAAAAAATATGTTTTTTGAGAAAAAAAAATGAAGAAAAAAAAACGAATACTGAATTGAGCTCCGAATACTAATTTAACAAACGAATACTCGGATATTCGAATAATTCGGGCCAGCCCTATCTACCACAGTGTCATATATGATGTTACCACCAGATGGCAAACTGAAGCATTCCCAAAATTCTGCTCATAATGGTTTTAAAGAGAGATAAGATTTCACATTCATTCTCTTCATGGTTCAACTATGGCCTTATGATTTACCTGGTACCATTGCTTTGCAGATTTGAGTTCTCTGTTAATGGACAGAAGTGTGATTGGAGAGAACGAGAAGCGTGGCAGCTCCTCGGGATCCTCCACTTGCCCGGTTGGCACTACCACACAGGGGCTGGATGACATCCCTCCTCCAAAGGGTAAGCTGTTCTTTTCCATTGCCTATTGGGAGTCTAATTAGTACCGCATCTTAGTTCTGACGCATTGAAAGCAGTATTGATCATCATTTCAATGTAATTGTTCTTTCTGTCCATACTTGGAGCAAAGAACAAAATAACAGTTGGTGTGTTGGCCCGGTTACACTGCCAATTTATGGAAAAGCTCTGCAGATACTCATACTGCAGAGGGGAGAGATGATATAATGAGAAAAATATGGAAAAGGATTCCTCTGGTGACTCTGAAATACCTAATAAAGTCTCTAAATTGTCCAGAAGGCTCAGTAATCTTCTCTGAAGTCTATAGCCATCTAAAGGAAAGCCTAAACCCTTAAATACTGATCTCTGGATACAGTCAGAATAACATTTTACTTATGCCAATATAGTTTACATTATTCAAATTTCCTTATAGTATGTTTACTTGCGTAGTATGTTATCCACCATCAGACCACGGCAAATGGCATTAATCCTCTTCTGATTCTGATTACAGAAATGTCTGGCAATACAATCCAGCTTGACTGCAATCAACCCAATTCTCACAATTCTATTGCACAGCATACAGTGCAATTATGTTTACTATTACCAAATTCATGATTGACTTTAATTCAACTAAAATACATAGTTTCCCAGAGCTAATTTCATTTCATTTTCATATAACTTTTATTTATCCTCGAGAGACCAATTGAGGGGTGACCTTCATTTACAATGACGTCGAGTTCAAACAAATTCAAAGGAAAAACAACAATACATAAACAATATTCAATGCAAATACATCAAATACACAACAAGTGAAGAGAAAAACAATTGTACCTTAATTAATTCACCAGCATATGGCTTGGCACCCAGGAACCACATCTCTAGTTAATAGGAGCAAACTTTCTCAATCTGAAAGCAGTAACTACATTTTCCTTTCTTAAAGGGAAACTATACCTAGTTTTTGAGGAGTACTACTGTATTTAAAAACAAAACAAAGTTCCACAAAGAGAGAGCTGTGTAAATTCTGTAAAGTCAGTTTGGGCTAAAGACTATATACTGTATATATATATATATATATATACTGTAAATGGGTTAAGTGTATAAGTTATCGTAAAGATCTATGCTAAAAGAGAGCTACCTTTTGTCACAATGAAAACTCTGCCTATAGACTCCACATACCTCTTTGACCCATTAAACACACTTCTTAGTGCACCGCTCTGTATGAGTTCTGATCGAAAATGATTTGTCAGTAACATAAGTGTAAACCATTTAAACATTCATGTTGCATTGATATTGCCTGATGAAGATTTTCATAAAATGTATTTTCTTTCTCCGTAACATCTCCAGGTTTGGTGAAGCGCCTCATCTGGCCGGGGCTTTTATTAGCGAGCCTAACTGCTAACCTCTGCTTCACCGGCCTCTATATGTACCACAACTGGGTATGAACTGTGTATGGGTCTGATGCTGTTCTCTTGTGGCCTGCACAGTGAGTCTGGTCATTCAGCAGCTACTTATTGTTAGCTGGTACTAGGTGAAAAGATGTTCAACAAGCTTGCCTCCCATTTGTTTGGAGTTACAAAAAACTAAAAACTGAATGAATTGTTGGATCATGACTGTATGAAAATATTTAGGCTTTTGTGATCTGGCCTTGTTATCTCTTTTTGGTCTGTCACTGCTCCTCCTACATGAGCACAGGTGCATGTGTGATTGGTTTAAAAGGCTTGAGGTTGCACTAAAGTTTGGTGGCTATTTTAAATATTTGCAATACACTTGTACTGTTCAGTCGCTGCTGCTGGAACACAGATGGTCATGTCTTACTTGTACCAACTGTGATTAGTGCATTACTTCTCCCAGCTGAATGACATATCTGGTTCTCTACGATAGACAAACATTGTAAAACATTAGGCAGCATGTTATGTCCGTGTTGTTTATTATTGTTATTCATTTCTCTAATTGAGTTGTAATTTCACAGCATTGGGGTTTGCCAATGGTTTTCAATGTATGTTCAGCTGGGGAAAAATGGGTTCAAACTCTATCCTGTTACGCTATTTTGTTATACAGTTTACATTGGACTGTTTTAATATTATTATATCACACACCAAAGTTATGTACACAACACAATCATTCACTACAGACATAGTTCTTTCAGCAAACCACTTTATTTTCCATTATACCTTATAGATATCCTGTTCACAGGCTAGTTTGTATATGGGGCAAAACTCCTAAGGTCAAGTGCAATATTAAAAAAAGTAACAATTAATGAAACTAATGCAAAAGATTACGTTTCTGAGCACTAAAACTTGCTACTGAAATACAAATGACTGGGAAATGTCTAATGGAAGGTTTAGAAAACTATCATTAGGCAACCTTTATGATAACTAGTTTTTGATAGCTATTGTAACCTTTCAATCTACAAAATCATCTTCAAAGTAACGTGATGTTTTTAAGAAGAAAGGCACAGGGATTCAGATAAGAGGTTTTACTCCAAACTGAGCTGTGAACTGATTTATACAGGACTTTAATTACATTGTAAATGGGAATGATTTTGCACTTGTTTTTTTCTGTTTATTTTTTTCTCAGTTGTGTTTGTATTTCTATTATGTGATTTAAAATTCTTCTATTGGAGATGAGGTCCTCAGATATAGGTGTGTGTGTGTGTGTGTGTGTGTGTGTGTGTGTGTGTGTGTGTGTGTGTGTGTGTGTGTGTGTGTGTGTGTGTGTTCACATATGAACAGAGTGCTGTAAACGTGTGTGTGTGTATATAGTTTACATTTAGCTTGTTATGCTTCTCATGTCAAAATGTTAAGCTTATGACATTCATAAGCTTAACATTTTGTTCTCATTGTTAATTGACCACATACTTGATTTTTGAGAGGAATAATTTTGTCCTCTGGTTAATTACTGGGTTATGTGGTCATTAGAAGTTTGATCATTCAAAGTGCTGTTTTCAGTTCTTCTTTAAACATGTTATTTTGAGCCAAAGTTAATACAACTAATGTAAATATTAACTTTGAGAAATCTAGAGCTTGCTACTGAATGACATCAAAATGACTGGGTCTTGGCTATCAATAGTTTTTAAACTATTGTAAGCCAGGCTTCTAATAAACAATAGCTTTTAAAATGTATTGTAACCTTTATACAATATACACACATGTCGAAAGGTATGTCAAAAGGTTAAAACAGACTTTTGACTTGGTGCTTGAAGTGTAACCCGGCGTATGTATGAAGGCTCATTCATGGAAATATCATGTACATGTTGAAATATTAATGTTGTTTCAGCCATGCTCAATTTTCCTGAATGAGACAAATCTCATAGTTTTTCAGTTGAAGATGAAATTAATTTATTTTTCAATTTGTATTTAAAGTGTAAAGCATATTGTGCTTTTTCTCTGGACTTCACCATTATGTCAAAAGAAGAGTCTGTCTATGGATTCATTTCTGATGAATTTATGTTCTGTTAAATATTTTCTCCAGTGGTGTGAAGGGTTGTTATCTCACTGTGTTCAGGAATGCAAATGTTTGTGTGCAAAAAGCTGTTTGGTCTGTGTGATTGTAAGGAACAACATTGGCTTGTTTTATCTGGATACATTTTTTTCTAATAAAGTATTATTTCCTAACCATTAGTGTAATGCATAAAGTATCTACTCTCTGTCACAGTACAAAAACATATGTTATGATGTGCTAGTAATCAATTTATTGTTTTCTAAATTCGGCCCCTCCTGGCACTAAGAACACACAGTGCCTTCAGTTCACATCTCCCCTCTTTATGTTTACTGAACATGCCCGTGTGAAGGCTGGGTCAACTGAAAGTTTTCATAATTTTTCAAGGGAAGAAAGACTTCTGAAACCTTGCCATAGCAACACAAGCTGAATATGTCACTGTGGATGCGGGAGTAATAAGAAATGCATTACTGACCAAGCAGTCAAGGACACTTGGATAGATTTAGACAAATAACCCATTCAAAAAGATTATCTCTTATGTTTGATGGGTTTTTTTTTACTGAACAGTGCAATTCCTTCTTGCCTGTTATAAAAGTGGTTACATGACTAGGCTGCTAGCCTAAAAGACATCTACCTTTTCTAATTCTCCTCTTTGCAAATTGTGAATCTTCTCTGCAGTACCTTTTAAATTACCCTACAATTATATTCCTCTGTGAGATACAGTGGCAAAATAATCAAACGGTAAAACATTGATTTTACTGATTTCAAAATGTTTAATTATTAATAGGAAAACGTTTTTTTACTCTCATTATACATAGATCTCACAATCTTTCTGCCTTTGGTATATTATCAGTTTATTAATCTGGAGTCTGGACACTTCAGACATTTTTTTTAATGATCTTTCATTACAGATCAGTTTCGTGAATTACCTTATTGCCTTAACTGAGCTGCTTTTTTTGACTCGCTCACTTTGTAAGCTCTCATTCCAACTAATGTCTGTTACTTTAGCTGCTTCCTCTTTTGCTTGTTCAATCGAACAGGCTTTGAACTGTAGCCTCCAGTATTCTGTGGCTTGTTAATGGGTGTTTGGCTTTTTTACTAAGGCACATTGGGGCTTTAAGCTAAATGCTAACATGCTTACACACATGCTCACATTTTCTAATTAGCACTAAAGACACAGCTGGGGCCGAAGATAATGTCATTCATGTTTCAGGTATATTTAGTCATAAAGAAAAATATTTTTGAAAATTCAAATTTTGACCTGATGATGATCAGTGAAAAACTCACAATCACCAAAGTCATTACAATTCATTTTGAGGTGGACATGAAAGTGTGTTCCAAATGTCTTGACAATGCAAACAAAAGACATTTCATAAACTCTGGTACGTCTAAAAAGCCACCTTCTGATCTCACTGTTTCAAATAATTTCAGTTCCAGCTCCAAGGAAGTCTGCCAACTCTGAGGTTGTTCCCCTATTTAAATCACAGTAACATATTTGACATTTCAGTGAAAATTTAGGGAATCGAACACCTGTGACTGTGCTTATGAGAGAATCAGTTGAGCTAATATTAGCCCTTGTTCTAATTGTGCTCATAGACCTCACTTCTCTCTTTGAGCAGTGTTGGGAACGTTACTTTGAAAAAGTAATTAGTTATAGTTACTCACTACTTGTTCCAAAAAGTAACTGAGTTAGTAACTGAATTACTTTACAATAGAAGTAATTAGTTACCAGGGAAAGTAACTATTTGCGTTAGCCTAGTGTAAAAAAAAAAAAAAAAAAAAGTTGTCAATTTGGATTTTTCTGAGCAGTTTTCACAAGTCAGTTGAAATGAGTAGAACAGACAGGTAGGCCTACTTGTAGGCTACATAACCTTCAATATTTATTGCACATCAACAGACAGCAAGAGGTTTAGGCCTATCCTGCACTTCAAGTAGGCCTATTTTGTTCTCAACAAAAGTAGTAGAGGAAACTGCTGGATGTACCGTGCTGATCTGCTAATATCACTGGATTCACTTCAGGGGTGTCGGCTAAAACAGCCAAAAACGTCAGACTATGAAGCATGAGACGATGAGAGGAGGAGAGGATTTATCCTGTTTATTTCCTTCTTTAACATGCACAGCAGCATACAGATCCCAGGAAAAGAACAATAGCAATATTCGGCTCGTGATGACACGCTAAACAGCTGATGCAACCGGCGAATCGCGGCCGTTTAATAACGTGCATAAATTACAATTTATAGAGATCGGGAAACTCCATGCACTTACTCACAAGGGCGATGCAAACAAACTCAGGGAGAGCACGTTTCAACCGTGGATTGATAGGTGGTTAGTGCGGCAACGTGCAAGCTCACACAACAGAGAGAGAAAGAAAAAGAAACTTCACTTAACAGGCGCTCCGGCTGACTGACGTGACGGCGCTAACTGACAGTTATAATGTCATCCACACTGAATAAAACACACCGGTCTCCTCACTAGCAGTTTGTGTAGTATGGAGCCAGGGGTGCGTTCGGATTACACAGTTTATTCAATCAATTCATAGTAACGCACCGCATTTAACGTTCAGTAACGATAACGGCGTTGTAACGACGGAAAAAGTAATTAGTTAGATTACCCCGTTACTGAAAAAAGAACGGCGTTACCTAACGCCGTTATTTTAAATGGCGTTATTCCCAACACTGTCTTTGAGTGACGTTACATTCACCTTCACTTGTATACATGTAACACTACTGGACCGGTCCTCTTTGCAAGAATCCTGTGGTGTCCTCAAGGATCCATCGCAGGTCCCATGCTACAGTAATCTACATTATTCAGAAGTACTGCACATATTTCTTTAAAGAGGACCTATGATGCTTTTTGACTTTTATGACCTATAAACGTTGTTATGATGATTCATAGTCATGCTTAACCATACTAAATTATCAAATAATGACTTGCATGCATTTCGACGTATTCCCTGCTGACCGTCTGGGGTGTCTGTGCCGAGCACTAAACACTATTCTAGCCAGTCGAGAAGTCACGTGTTCAAAGCGGTCTACCCTTTGTAACTTTGTGACGTTGCATGTAACTTTGTGAAGTCACCACGCGGATGTTTCCATGTATGGTAATGCTGTCACTTCCCTGTTCGCGTCTGCCTCGCGTCTGCCTCGCGCCCTTATAGGTCCATGCTCGCGCTTCCCGCCACTGAAAGTGTTCCGGAAGGAAGGTAACCAATCACAACGGAGTGGGGTTTGCAGGAGGGGGGGGGGGGGGGGGGGAGGGTAGCGGAGATGGCAGATGCACAGGCGGAGGGAGCGGAGATTGCCGAAGCACACACACTCAAGTGTTGACAGGACGTGCTGGATCGCCAAAATAAGAGAAAGAGCTTCCCGAAAATCTACATAGTTTTTTGTGATGTGATTCGTGTCAGGTTGCTCTATAGCAGTGTAAAACAAGAAATTAAGACCAGAAAAGTAGTATAATAGGTCCTCTTTAAAGAGACCTTTTGGAGTTACCCAAAAGACATAACAATTTGGATGTTTTTTTTTCTTTAGCTCTTATCAGAGCAAATCTGTTGATTACAAAAATTCACAACCATTGCTTGGGTAAAATTGCTTTATTCAGTCAAGTGTAGTTTTTTGTCCTGATCTGACAGTGTTTAGCTTAAAGGTTCAGTAAGTGATGTGGTCCTTTTAGCTAACTTCCTGTCAGTGACTGCAGTTAGCGGTCACCTTCCTCGTCCCTACGTCACCACCACATGAACGTGCAGCCGTCTTAGGCAGATAGTGCCGCGATGGAGAGCAGCGAGTCATCGTTCACAGGCACAGAGACCCGCCTTTTTATAGCGCTATGTCTCCTGATTGGATAAAACGAGCGGGATACTAAAGATTTTATCTGGCAATTACTGCAAAACTGAATGACTGGGAGACCCGAATAATGAACTGTGCATACTGTTTAAGTGATTGTTGTATGAATATAGAGTGATTTAACACGTATATTAACATACAAATTTCACTTCTCCTTTAAATGAAAAGTTTGAAATTTTGGAAAATAGGCTTTGCAGCAATCATCATGTTAAGAGGATCAATATCTGTCTGTTTAATCTGAAGCAGAAATCTACAACCTGTTAGTTTAGCATTAAAAAATCCACCCGCATCTCTAAAACTCACTAATTAACAAATGACATCTTGTTTGTTGAATCCCTTCAAAAGCTGTGTCAAAAGTACAATATGTGAGTTTTATCCTTCACAGTTTTTTTGGTATTGCTGTTGCAGATTTTATTTTGTGGCTTTGCTTTTTCATTTGTTAAATAACCCATTTGTGACATTTTAATTTCTTACATGACCTTTTCAAGCCAGATGAAGTTTGGCTCAACATATTTTTGTTGAGAATTTTCATCAAACCAACAACAGAGAAATGAGGGGAACTACAGAAAGAATCATATGCAGCTTTTTCTTTTTAAACCGAGACTTTTTTTTCTCTTTGGCTGTTGGGGCCAGCCAGAACAATGCTCGTCCAGGAAGTCAAGACCACCTTCTCGGTCCCTCCCCACAGAACTGCGGGTAACCCGAAAACAGTAAACATTTGAACAACACATAACCAACCTATTTATAAGTGTTTACTCGCTGTTGGGGAGAATCTAGTTTGTCTGATATTTGGCATTTTCCTGCACTGAAAAAGTCAGTGACTGTTGATAGCTATTGCTATGTGTCCAAATATCACAGCTTGTGAAAATCTGTCCCAGTATTTAAATTATTAAAGTCATACATGTGGTTCAATTTATATCACAGCACAAATGATCTAACCTCTCTAGTTCTTATGCATTATTGGGGTTCAAGTATAGAGTTCCTATCATAAGCAAGGTTGTGTTGCAGTTTTTTGTCAGAAACAAATGAAAGCTCAACTCCTTGTACCTTGTTTACTTGACTGGCTTATTCATGGCTAACAGTTCAGCGGCTGTTCATTGGCTGAGAGGATGAGAAGCAGGTTGATACTTTCAGTCTGCAGCTCTGGCCAAATGTTTCTCTTCAGTCACTTCCTGTTTTCACCAGCTGGTCTGAAGTGCACTCACAAACACATGTTGTGTTTGTCAAAATACATGAACTGAGTCTGCTCTGATATCATATGCATAGTAGCATCTAAAACATCATTCGACAGGAAACCAGAGTATTCACAGGTTAAGATCACCTTAGACTCGGAGTGCACGTGAGGTGTTAACACCTGCACACCAAAGTGACAAATAAATAAAACAGACGAGACAAATATTTATGTTCGTATTCACATGTGACTCGTGTCACTAAGACAGTCTGGTATAGATGTCAAGTCTATACATATAGGCCTATACTTTGTGCATTAAATAGCTGAGAGTAAATAGTTAATGCTGTCAATAATGCCCCCTCCATTTCCCCTTTCTACGGTTGTACTACTGTGGTTTATGTTCCACTTCCATAATGTCATTGTGCAGTCATTGCTGCAAAACTCATTGCTCTTATGGTTACCATTTGGAAATATGTAATAGGAAGACAGGTTTCCCAGAGAAGGGTTTCAGTTCAATTCCAAACCTAAATCTTTTAATACTCACTCTTGTAAATAAAGGCTGACATTAAAATAGTTTTCAGCAGAAACTTTGAATCACAAAGCAATTAGTTATTTAAATATATTTATATGCCCTTTTAACACATTATTTTTTATAGGGGAGAGTGGCCTAAGTTGTGCATTTTGGAAGTTGTGCCACCCCCTGTTTCTAGAAAACCATGGAAGAAATTGGAAATGTGACCACATATTTAAGAAGAGCCATCCATTTGACTCATCCTGTAAAGAAGGGAGACACAAGGAATAAGATATAAGCACATTTAAGCTAAAACAACTGTGTTTTGCCTTTCAAAGTAAAATTTCCATGATCAAGGTTTTTTGATTATTGTGTCTGAACACTTATAGACACGTTTGAAAACATTTGACACATGTTTCAGTGCTTTGGTATGCTACATTTTGAGTCTATACAGTTAGCACGATGTCAGCCCTAAACTGCTGCATCATGCCTATTATCCAAATTTCTGGGGTTGGGGTGATTTGTGCCAGAGGGTCTAGGTGAGTTATAAGTAAGTAAGTAAAATGTATTTATAAAAGCACATTTATGACAGTTTGCACTGTCCAAAGTGCTGTACATAGTGCATTCAGTAGGTAAACAATGAAGGTAAAATAACAATAACCAAAATAAAAGACGTAAAGCCCATACATCCACACAAACACAGATAGTAGCGCAGAGGTAAGATAATTAATGGGGAGGAAACACCAGGGTGTACATATGGGTTTTGAGCCTTGACTTAAAGGCAGAAATGTAGAGGGAATCACATTTGTCAGGTGGCAGTTGGTTCCACAAGCCCGGAGCAACTAGTGCAAAGTACATTTCTGAGAGTTGTGCCAGTGGCATGGCTGTATACGCTGGTCACCAAAAGAAAGTGATTGTCTACAGTAGCTCAGAAGAGACTGACATCTCAATTCCACTTTACGACACCACTGATGAGAGTTCAGATGGCCAGAAAGATGATGATGGTGACTTTGTCATTGTGAGCTTTGCAGGTAAAACCATTAGATCTGCTAGGCCTTGTTTAAGAAAATTGTCCTTCAATCTTTGTCAACTATTTACTTTATTTACTTTAAATACAACTTAAATAAGTGATTGTCTAATGGATTTGTCTTGCATTACAGTTTATGAGATATATAGCAATGGCACAATTCACCCCATGGTATTCTCTCCAACCGCACAACTTACACCACACCGGGGGCAAGTTGTGCAACAAGACAACTTTTTTTCGAAAGCTATATTTCTTCAACAGTTTATTCCAAATACAAAGTTTTTATTGCCAGGGATGCACAACACCCTGAAATATATGTACATATTTGAGTTGGAGACTTTACTGTCAAGGCCTTATAATCACTTTGAGTGAAAAGTTGCACAACTTAGGCCACTCTCCCCTCTGTTTTTTTTTGTATTGCTGTTTTATGACGGATTGCATATTCTTAAATGCACATTCACAACATGTTCATCTGCAAAATTGTTCCTCCTTTTATTAATAAACTGAAGCGGTCATAGCGGTTACAAAGGGCTGGACTTTCTGAGGTGACCCCTTCAGTAACTGGAAATAAACCTACCCTCCGTCTGAGTTACAAGAATCTCTAAAAAAAGGATACACTTCTGTCTATTTTGTGTCAAATTGCATTAGAGTAAAACATGCCATTTTAAAAGAGAAACAAGGGTATTTCCTACTGTACTTGAATATTTGCATATCAAAAACAGTCAATACATCATTTGTAGGATATTTTTACTTTGCCAATGACAATTTGATGATGATGAACAAGATGCCCTTAGATTAAACCTGACACAACAGGACATTAAGGCTGCAACACATCCTTATTTTCATTTATGATTAATCAGCTGATTCTATTTTATTGATTGATTGATTGATTAATAAGTATGTCTACAAAAACAAGTTTCAATTCCCATTCAAATTTCCCAGAGCCTAAGTGACATATTCAAATTGCTGGTTTGATGCGACCAACAGTCCAAATCCAGTGATGGACCAGTAAATAAGAATTAAAATATCTAGTTTAACACTCACATAGATTTTCTGCACAGTCATTTACATTGCATCTACATAGCAATTGCATTGAATACTTGTGATGCCTGAGGTACATTTTACTTATAAAATGTTATTATGTGGACATTATAGTTGTTAACAGAGCCTTTTTATATATTTATCTATTTTTACATCGCCATAGCCTGCTGTTACTTTTACAAGATCTACTTCCTCCAACATTGCCTAAAACCTAATGATAGGCAGAGCCGGCCCGAGGCATAAGCGAACTAAGCGGCCGCTTAGGGCCCCCGAATGCCTGGGGGGCCCCCTCCAAAAAAAAAATTTTTTTTTTTTTTTTTTTTTTTTAGTTTGTGTGTTTGATATTAACATCATATTATGCAAATGTGAGTTATAAAAAAAAAATTTTTTGGTCTAGATAATTAATAGCCTAAAAATGTAATCAGTTCATCTGGGAGGAAATCCGAAATTATCTGATCATGTCACGTTCACATCCATGCACAGTGTGTATTGAGTTTATTTAAAAACAATTGGAAATGGGGCTGCCCTCAGTTGCCCATGCACTGTGTATAGCCTTGTCTGTGGAAAAAAAGATACAGTAGCTGGACAACAGAGTTCTTCTGCTTAGTTCCTCACACTGCATTTAAATGCATTCACTATGTTACAGAGAAATATGTCCCGTAAAAGAAAAAGAGCTCCAAGCCCAACCCAGAGGACCCTCCATAATATTTTATTTTATATTAATATTTTTATGGAAAATCCATGTGTCCTTCTTCAATAGCTTCTAATTCATCTGACCCAGTGTCTCCAAATAATTTGTTCACACAAAATTCCTCAGATTTAGCCTCTTAATTTTCCTCAAAGTGCACCAGATTCATGCATTTCACTTTAAAAAGTTTAAAAAATCTCCCGGGGGGGCATACCCCCGGACCCCCCTGGGAGGGTCTGAATCTTGGCTGTATAATATTTTCGCACAGCCGCACAGTGGAGGCACTAGCGGAAAACACTGGGTGTGTGAATGATATTTAACAAAGATCTATAGTTTCAGCAGCGCTAACATTGGAGAGGGGCCCCCTAATCATATTTCGCTTAGGGCCCCCTGAAGGCTTGGGCCGGCTCTGATGATAGGCCACTTGGTCCTACTGTTATAGCCTATGTATATCAACTTATTTGGTTGGAAAAGATGAATAACCAAAACATTTGAAAAAAATATGAAAAAAAGCATATTTGGGATGTCAAATATTAGGTGTTTTTGCTTCAAAAATTAAAAAAAATATATGCCGATTCAATGTTCTGTCAACTAACACACCGATTCTTTGACTAATTGTTTAAGCTGAGCATGAGAAAAAAAGTGCTACATCAACGGAGGGATAGAGGGCGGGAGAGTGAGTGAAAGAACATTTTACTTTCACTTCTCGCGAACTGAAGTCCTGGTGGACGGTCCCTTGGCGCGTGGGGAGCTGGAGAGGCAGAGCGCAGCCGTGGGTCAGCGCCACAACGTCTCTGCTGATGCTGTTGCTGAATGAATGACAGCGCACTTGACGGACGCAGACGCACGAGCGCTTCGCCCGTTGGAACTGGATTTACAACATCTCAGCACACTTCACAGACAGCTCCTATATACAGCCAGACTACAGCCGCCGCCAGAGACAGACATGTCGCCGTGACGCTACACACTACTCCATCTTCGCGGCGATTAAAACCATGAAGAGATGACCGGCTTGTAGGCAAGTGTCTGCGCTAACAGGTTGGTTGGTTAGTTCAGGATTTCGCTGTGTGATGATATATACGCACAAGTTTTAGTCAGACAGCGAAATATCAAATCCTGTTTTATTTTTCACTGCTGTTGTAACTGCATCCTCTGTTTTTCTTTCCCTTTGCTGATTTTCTAAAAGACGTTTTTCGGTTGTAAATTGTTCTATAACAGCAGCCTATATCCACACATTTGGCATTCTAAATGTTATACATAGGTAGGCGTAAGTCAGCCTCCATGTTTACGGACAATGCAGCTCCCACAGTGCAAGTTTCCTCTTACCATAATCAATAGTGTAGAATTACTTTATGGCGAACTATTGAACATTACACACTCGGAGGAGCACTGCAGCAGCAAGATCAGATGAATAGATTTGCCGGAAGCAAAAACGACACATCTCCCTCCAAATAATGGGTATTTTTTGTAGTGTGGATATTTAATTGCCGTCCATTCTAGTTTCTTTATAGTGTGTCTTCACCTTATTTGACCCCCTGATATTGCTGACATACAATTTAGTCTGAGTGCAGATGCATAAGTATAAGTCTGTCTGTGTACCAAACATATTTTAAACTGACTGCAGCGCTAAATAAAACTACAATTTCTAGGTTTACTGTTTTATATGTCATATTAATATTCTTATAATTGCATTCAACTGCACTGCACAGAGGAGATGGAGGAAGGAGGGCATCAGGTTCAAACTAGGTAAACATTCACCCATAGACTACGCTATACTGTTTATCAAAGCCCCTTGAAGCAAATTCATTATTTGGGAAATTGATATTGGGGCTGTATAAATAAAATTTCCTTGACTTAAGTCATACACGCTCTGCAATGGGCCCTACATGATAAATCATTCAGGGTTTTAGGAAAAGAAGAACCATCAAACAGAGTGTTACAACAGCATTGCTCGTCCATGCCCAGTAACACAGTATGTTAATAGTGGACACATATTAACCCCCGACTCGTCTGTGTTTCCTGTGTGTGTGTGTGTGTGTGTGTGTGTGTGTGTGTGTGTGTGTTCCGGTGAGCAGCAGAGGAGCTGACGGTAAATGAGAGGCCGTCACCATGCCCCCGGGGAAGTATGGGAGGCAGGAGGAGTGGGAGAAGGAGGGGGACCAGCAGATCATGATGGACTTCCTGCTGCCAACTGGGATCTTCCTCAAGTTCCCAGTGTCTCCAAACGACACCATCAAAAGCATCAAAAAAGTATGGCCGCTCAACGTTTTTTTATAAACTCTCTACAACAACCTTGGAATCTTTTATATATTACATAATGTACAATGTCATCATGAAATTGCATTGTATCTGTTAAAAGATTGCAATTGATTGACTGTTGGGAGCACAGCGCTGCGCCTCCGAGGACCACAGATGCTAAACGCTGTTGTTATTCACAATACTATTTACTCAATGCGCTTTTAAGCAAATTGGTCGACTCAATGTATCCCTCAGACATTAGACTAATGAAAACATCACGCACACAATCCAAAACAATGCTTGTGCTTGCGCTTTTGATACATCTTTTAAGCTTTGGTGCAACACCTGTTCAGAGCAAGGGCTACAGCTTTGAGCTTTCCCTTCTTATTATACACGGCCAGCTCTCTGCTGAAACAGATCTGCTGTGTTAAATGTGACTGTCTGTGCCAGTTTCTATGCCAACAGTTCTGCCACTTCGGGCTGTCTGATTTAGCTGTGATAAGTAATGATACTCTGGGAAGCTGTTAGGATGATTAAGAGATGAAATGGGGGATAATTCGCAAGGATTTTTGTTCATTTGAACTCATTAAAGCTCAGGCGAATGTGTCATTCTGCAACGGCGCTTCAGTTCACAGTTTTGTCTCACTTTTGGAAAACAGTGTTGATACTAGCAGAGAGGTGTTAGAACAGGCTTTTTACACAACCCCTGAAGTGTTCCTAGTGCACAGAGAGAACACACGTAGAACACTATAGACAATGCACTCTCAACCCAATGTGTTTGCTGTTTTCTCTCGTTTCAGATGGTTTGGAGGAATGCCAGAAGCGAGGCCCTGTTCACTGCACTGGGAGACCCCGACGCTTACGTCTTCACCTGCATCAACCAGACAGCAGAGAGGGAGGAGCTGGAGGAAGAGTCCAGGCGCATCAGCGACGTACGGCCCTTCATGTGTGTTCTGAGGCTGATAGCCAGGGAGGGAGACCGAGTGGAGAAACTCACCAACACCCAAATCAGCCTGCTCATTGGCAAAGGTCAGTAGCATCCAACTCTGATAGAGAGGAGTTTTTTTTGTTAATTGTTATGGTGCATTAAGGTTTAGTTGTGTCGTTAACTAGTATAAGATATGGAGCAGTATAATGGCATCATTATATAGTAGGTGAGGTCTTCTCAGGGAGACAGAACTGTTATCGTTCAACCATGTACTGTACTGTGGCCACATCTCTAATTCCTTCAGCGACCCAAACAAAATAATTGATCCACATGTGGAAATACTTCAACAATTTCAAAATGAATTGCTTGCTTTTTAGTTCTTTATTAAGTCTGACGTTGTGTTCATGTTTTCTGTTTGGCATTAACCAATCAGTAGTGACTTCTTGGCAATTCTTCTTGACTCGGTTGTTTTTCTAAACAGGGATCAAACAGCCCTCAAGGTGGACCCATTAGAATGGCTCCCATTGGTTATGTTAAAACCTCAATGGGTGGAACCAAATGGTTGCTATGCTTCTAAACCTGCAGTTGTAGGAGTCTTTCAGTTTGAGTAAATAAAAACATAGAAATATTGCCCTCCGTGTACCGTTTATTTCGTGTTTGGCTTTAAATATGATTTAAGGTCTGCATGAGTTTGAGGCCCAGAAGAACCATGAAGTGAACGAGTTCCGGACAAAGATGCGCGCGTTTTGCGAAGAGAAGGCCCAAGAGCGGCAGCAGTTGCCATGGCAGCGGTGGATGGAGTTCAGTTTCCCGTGTGACCTGGAGCCGTGTTGCTCTCCGCCGGCGTGTGGCGGCGCCAAGTCAAAGAACGCCAAGAAGATCTTCATTAACGTCAAGTTTGAGGCTTCCGATGTGAGTTGATTTTTGCTATTGTAGTTTTCTTATGAGTCATGTTTGAAAAGGTTGTTGAGACAAAAGTCAAATCAAATGTTATGCTATGATGGGGCAGCGGCAGGGAACCCGACAAAAAGAGAACAACAAGCTTTGATTGGAAAACAACTCTTGTTCCACTTTGTGTAGCAACGTTGTGGAGGAGGATTTTTTTAAGTGTGAGGAAATCCCCCTCCCACACCACTAACACCACCTTCAAAAAATCACTAGGGAAAGAGATCCACAGACCTTGAGAGAAACATTTTAGATTTTATACATGTTTCTTCTTCTCTGGAGCTGGCACCTTTTTGTGTATTAAGTTAACTGTAACTGTCACAGGAAAGCTTCATGCTGCAGCAGGACCCCCAGGACCTCCCAATGGCTCTGATACGGAGCGCCCTGAAGAAGAAGGCCACCGTCTTTCGCCTGATGCGACAGGAGCCCGAGGAATACACCTTACAGGTCAACGGGAGGTGGGAATTCATCTATGGGAAACACCCACTGTGCCAGTTCAAAGTGAGTGACCAAGACAACCAGGCCTTTGTCTGTCTGGAGCTGTTTCGTTTGGAATTACTAGCTGCCCTTTATTTCATATTTCATTATTTTGTTTATATTGTATTGGTTTGTAGGTTTATTTATTTAGTGATTGACCTTTCTGAGGTTGTTGTCTTTATTATATAGGAAAAACACTGACCAACAAGTGACTAAGTCTTTCATGTGCAGCTGTATTTAACCTTAAGTCATTTGATGAATCTTTAGATGTGTCGTAGTAAGCAGATGAATACGTATACAATCAATAATTAACTCACATAAAATTGTATTTCTACTTGTGTGTGTCAAAATGCCTGATGGAAGATGGAAAAGGCCAACAAATATTGAACAGTTTTTGTAGCCTCTAGAGCTGTTTTTGGATGTGAGTTTTGCGCTTTTGGCGGTGGTCCATAATGGCGGGGATGATCGTCAGGTCAGGAGTTGTTTCGGGTTAAGGTTTTTTGTTTTGCTGTGGCAGGAGACCCTGCTGTTGATTTAGAAACTCCAGCTACCTGCAGGGGTGACTCATATCTGTCTAGCAGCCCTGCAGAAAAGGAACTGCGTCCATCCACAGATAATAAGATTTGGGCTGCATTAACCTAGAGCAAATGAACAGCCTCCAGGAGTTAACCAGCGCTATCAGAACACTGGGAAATATCTGTGGGTGAACTGAATGTTTGGCTGTACCAGCAAACAAAAACAAAACAAAAATCCCCTCCTGTCCCTTAATTTTTTTAAATCTCTGTCTTTTTTTTCTCTCATTCCAGTACATTTTCTCATGTTTGAGGAATGGCCAAAACGCATATCTCACCCTGGTGCATCACTCCACCATCAGCAAATATCAGGACGAGCATGGCCGCATGTGCAGCCAGGTATTCAAGAGTCGCTCCCTGTCCAGACCTCCACCGCTGCCCCTGAAGAAGGTAAGAGGTCGGCGAACGGCCCTTAACAAAGCAGGCCTTTGGCACACAAACATGCCGTGCAACACAATGTTGATAATTTACCCTTGACACATTTGCTAGCATTAACCGCAGTTGAGCATGGAGCATATACAGCACTGTATAATATACTTTGGAACTGCACCGGCAAAATGAGAGGTTGTGGTGATCATATGAAAAATCTGAATTATGAGTGTTAAAGAACAAAAGGTGACATGTGTTTAAGAGAGCTTTCAGTTTCTCCCAGTGTCAGTGCCTGTTCCTCTTTTTGACCTTGTTTTTGAATGTGTGCATTGTTGTGTTTCTATCGTTTGACATGTTGCCAAACAGGAAATTATAGCAACAGTTTCATGACTTTAGACCTCAGTGACTGCAATGCATGCAGTTTAAATTCGAGGAATGAGATGGACAAATTTAATTTCCTCTACTTCAACAGCAGAATACCTCCTCGTTGTGGTCCATCAATGAGCCTTTCTACATTCACCTGCTGCAGGGCAGCCGAGTCAACGCAGACGAAGGAATGAAGGTTTGTGTGCGGTTATGTGTGGGTTTTCTCTCGCTATGCTGCTCAATGAAGTGTGGCATTCACTTGTTTACCAATATCTCAATTTCAGTTGTAGGGAGAACAAGTTTGACATGTAAATGACAAGGGCTCACATGGTCCAGACCACACGTTTCCCATAATTCATCAAGGCGGTTGGTTAAAACTTGAAAACAGGAAGTGGGGAGGGCCTATCTGATTTTGACGTCTCATTCTGAAGCCTAGATTCTAAGAAAAAAGACAGGCTTCATGCTGTCTCTGCCTCTCTCGCTTTCAATGCACTTCTTTTTTTGAAGGCGCTGCACACATTCTATTACTATTGCAGATGGGGCCTTCACCTATATTGAGTTTCAGAGTTAGTGAAAATGGAAATGTTACCTTTAAATGACCCTTCGAAATATCCACTGATATTGTATAGTAATACTGCATATTCACTTTTTCCATGTCTGAATTTTTGCAATGCCAGTTTGTTATTATTTTTTTCAACCAATTTGACAAACAAGACAATGAGTGAGAACACATGTAGGGAACTCTGTCAATGTGTGTCCCTGATTGTGATTCAGTTTCAAAACTAACTACGTTACTGTTTAGATGGCTTATTAAGAGTAAGTGCACTTCCGGCTGCTGCTTTGGAGCACATAATGACTGATGGCGAATCGGCCCTGTCACATAATTATCAGTCATGTCTGCTGTTGGCAGGCAGAGGTTTGAAAACACAGCCTGGGGGAGAATTGCCACTCATATACTTTGTAAATATAGATTCACACTATCTTGATTTGCCAAAAGGCAGGAGCTTAATGGTCGTACAATATTGAATTTTGACTCGTGTGGTTGTTAATCCTTTTTTTTGTCTGACTTTGCATTGCATTGAAAGACATCTGGGCCTTAAAGTACATTATGAATGTGGAGACCCTTTGACTCACATTGCATGAGTGACACAGGAAACTCTGAATCATCTTGAGAAGTCTATATATCTACCACAAACAATCTTCCTCACACAAGTGCTAAACTCTTTAGCTTCCAAATCTAATCCCCACTGTGTGTTTCCCCTCCAGCTTGTGGTGCAGGCTGGTCTGTTCCATGGCAGCGAGCTGCTCTGTAAGGTAGTGACCAGTTCGGAGGTGGCCGTGTGCTCTGAACCTCTGTGGGATCAAAAGCTGGAGTTCGACGTCAACGTTGCCGACCTGCCCCGCATGAGCCGCCTGTGCTTTGCACTCTATGCTGTCATTGAGAAAGCCAAGAAACCCCGCGGCACCAAAAAGAAGAATAAGAAAGCGGTGAGTCCCTTTAGAGACTTGTGGCATTTTTCGCTCCGTAGTGTACAACTTGTTATTGAGCAGGCGAGTGTTTGGGTTGGTGGGTGTGAATTTGTTAGCATGCACAAACAGATCTGTTTCCTCTAGTGTGTAGTGTGCATAGCTAGTGTGTGTGTGTGTGTGTGTGTGTGCGTGTGTGTGTGTGTGTGTGTGTGTGTGTGTGTGTGTGAGTGTGTGTGTATGTGCGTGCGCGCACGCTTGTTTTGCTGCTGCATCTGGTTGTGCAAGTGTGTTCAGTGGCAAGGCTGCGGTAAGCGTTTCATCCGCTTCAGCTCTTTTATCTGTACATCACCCCCAAGGAAGGAAGGAATTGGCAAACATTTTCAAGGAATTCTAATTTAATCTTCTGAGAATTTTAACTTTTCATTTGCTCTTCATCTTCAAGGCCAACATGTCCGCTAAAGAGTAGAAACTTGCAAACTGTGCAAAGAAATGATATGCTGCTGTTATTCTTCTTAAGCTGGGGACTCAAGCCAAAACCATACTTTATTCTTTATACAAGGCACTTTTTTGAACAATATGTAGTTGCAGGTTATGCAGATTGTACTATGTCATCAGCACAGAATGGGCACGTCTGTGTAGAAGTAGTACAATTGATGAACAGTACATTATAATGGACCAAGCATTGGTCCTTGTGCCCCCCCAATTTATTTCAAGTGAGGCTTAAAACATCAGGGAAGTGATGTCATTTGTTTGTAAAGTGCACCAATCAACAGCATACTGTATACAATCATTTAATTCATTAGTAAATCAATCGATGGATTGATTCTTTAATTAAGCCCTAAAATTATGTTTACATTTATTAATAACAAAAAAAGTATTATAAGTTGCAGGACTAATTACATCAATACTTTGATAATATGCCAATAGAGCCACACTGAGTTCTACCATCCCCTTACTATATACTGTAAATATAGTTTTTTATTCCTCTGTTATGCTCGAAACTAGAACAATAGTAATACTACACCATAGGAACTGCATTTACACACCTACAGTATCTCACAAAAGTGAGTACACCCCTAACATTTCTTCAAATATTTCATTATATCTTTCCATGCGACAACACTGAATAAATGACACTTTGATACAATGTCAAGTAGTCAGTGTACAGCTTGTATAACAGTGTAAATTTACTGTCCCCTCAAAATAACTCGACACACAGCCATTAATGTCTAAACTGCTGGCAACAAAAGTGAGTACACACCTAAGAAAAAATATCCAAATTGGGCCCAAAGTGTCAATATTTTGTTTTGCCATCATTATTTTCTAGCACTGCCTTAACCCTCTTGGGCATGTAGTTCACTAGAGCTTCACAGGTTGCAACTGGAACCCTCTTCTACCCATTCATGACGACATCAAGGAGCTGGTGGATATTAGAGTCCTTGCGCTCCTCCATCTCCCGTTTTAGGATGCCCCAAAGATGCTCAATAGGGTTTAAGACTGGAGACATGCTTGGCCAGTCCATAACCTTTACCCTCAGCTTCTTTAGCAAGCCAGTGGTCGTTCGGAGGGGTGTTTGGGGTCGTTATCATGTTGCAGTACTGCCCTGCAGCCCAGTTTATGAAGGGAGGGGATCATGCTCTGCTTCAGTATGTCACAGTACATGTTAGAATTCAATGAACTGTAGATCCCCAGTGCTGGCAGCACTCATGCAGCCCCAGACCATGACACTCCAACCACCATGCTTGACTCTAGGCAAGACACACTTGTCTTTGTACTCCTCACCTGGTTGCCGCTCCACACTCTTAACACCATCTGAACCAAATAAATGTATTTTGGTCTCATCAGACCACAGGACATGGTTGCAGTAATCCATGTCCGTAGTCTGTTTGTCTTCATCAAACTTTTTGTGGGGTTTCTTGTGCATCATCTTTAGAATAGGCTTCCTTCTGGGATGACAGCCATGCAGACCAGTATGATGCAGAGTGCGGCGTATGGTCTGAGCACTGACAGGTTGACCCCCCACCCCTTCAAGCCCTTCAGCAATGCTGGCAGCACTCATACGTCTATTTTCCAAAGCCAACCTCTGTGTACAACGCTGACCATGTGCACTCAACCTTCGTAAACTGGGCCGCAGGGTGGTATTGCAACATGATAACGACCCCAAACACACCTCCAAGACGACCAGTGGCTTGCTAAAAAAGCTGAGGGTAAAGGTTATGGCCTGGCCAAGCATGTCTCCAGACCTAAACCCTATTGAGCATCTTTGGGGCATCCTCAAACGGAAGGTGGAGGAGCGCAAGGTCTTTAATATCCACCAGCTCTGTGATGCTGTCATAAATGGGTGGAAGAGGGTTCCAGTTGCAACCTGTGAAGCTCTAGTGAACTACATGCCCAAGAGGGTTAAGGCAGTGTTGGAAAATAATGGTGCCCACACAAAATATTTACACTTTGGGCCCAATTTGTAAAACTTTTCTAAGGGGTGTACTCACTTTTGTTGCCAGCAGTTTAGACATTAATGGCTGTGTGTCGAGTTATTTTGAGGGGACAGTAAATTTACACTGTTATACAAGCTGTGCACTGACTACTTTACATTGTATTAAAGTGTCATTTATTCAGTGTTGTCCCATGGAAAGATATAAAGAAAAATGTGAAGAAATGTGAGGGGTGTACTCACTTTTGTGAGATACTGTATTTACTGTACTCAGACAAATACAGTTTACAAATTCCCCTTTCTTGTGCGGCTGTGGTTTCACCATCTGTTTTGAAGCATTGAAGCGGCTGTGGGCAACAGATCCGCACAAACATGTCGCCCAGGTGGGTTTATGGGCATTCAGACCACTTCTTCTTTCTAAACCACTTCTCCCTTCTACTGCCCGGAAAATAACTCCTGCAGACAGAAGCCAGAAATAGAACTATTTTAGCCACTCTTGTTTCTAAGTAATGTCCCTCTCACTTTTCTTTATCTGTGCGTGCATTCAGCCTTGTGTGTTCGTTTCTGGGTTATTTTTTTATATATTGGATGTTCAGGTTAGTTGTCTGCTGAATTTATTTCAATACATTCTTTACATTCCAACTATAGCCATAACATGTGACCTGATACTTTGTAAATATAATAACATCAGCATCATGTGCATTTTTTACTTGGACATGCAAGTTCCCTTGCCTCACATTTGTATTACTTGACACAGAGAATTATAAAGTAAAAGTTTCCACAAAAACCCTTTAAACTTTATTGTATATCATTAAGATATTACATTTCTTAACTTTGTGTGATTTAAATATAGATGAAGATATAAACTGAAACATGTTATGTAATAGATTTGGTTATTCAATAAATTTTTTATTCATTGATGAAATTGCTTTATTTTGAAGAATCTTATATATATTTTTGTAATCTTATATTTTTGTACATAGTATAATTTTTTTTATATATAATTAAAAAGTACATATTTGTTCTGTTAGACACCTAAAGAGCTTCTAAAGAGCAGCGTTATGTTCAAATCGATAAAGAAATATAATTTTCCACCCAAGATATAACTGCATACTACATTAATTTAGCTTTCTTTTGGCATGATTTGATTGCTTACAGATGGCCTTCAAAGCAAATCCCAAGCAAACCTAACCTCCTCCCTGTCCCCCTCTTCAGGATTGTCCCATAGCCTGGGTGAACACCATGGTGTTTGACTACAAGGACCAGCTGAAGACTGGAGAGTTCCTCTTGTCCACATGGCCATCTGTTCCTGGTAATTTCAGCCTTGCCTCTTTTTTTTTTTAAACTTTCCTCCTCTTCAAAACACCTTGCATGCTAGCAGCCTCCTCCACAGTGCCTGGCAGCACACAGGGAGGGCTGAACTACCCAAAGTAAAAACCCAAATATTCACTCATCGCGCCTTTGCTGATGCAAAAGAGAGCCGTTTTAACATGGGGGAAATGACTAGCCCTAAATGATTAAGTCTACGTGTTTGGCTGATTGTGTATTACGATTGTATCTTTCTCTGTGGTTTGGAAGAGCAGTGAGTTTACCAGATACAGGATTCATAGATAGATAGATAGATAGATAGACACTTTATTGATCCCTTGGGAGTGTTCCTTCAGGGAAATTCAAAAATCCAGCAGCAGCTGTAGTACATGCAACAAGACACAAGCAAGTCACTAAAATGCATCAATATACATGGTAAAAAAGTAAAATACAGATTTATATTTATAAATACATTTTAAAAAGAAGCAGCAGCAGCAGATGTTAGCAACGGTTATTCATTTATATCTCTGTTTGACCTTAGTGTGTAGTAATAAATAAATAAATAAATAGATTATGCAAGCTGTTGCGGTTATGTTCCATCAGCCACCCCCCTCCTCCCTCCATGTGTGGAGTTGTGGAGTATGATGGCACGATGGACAAATGAGTTTTTTAGTCTGTTGGTTCTGCATCTGGGGAGGAGCAGCCTGTCACTGAATGAGCTTCTCTGGTTGCTGGTTCATTTGAAATAGTATGCTCAGTAGGTGGATGAAAGCATCTACCAAATGGCACAACTCATATAGGAGTTCTTTCACACAGATGACAAAGGCGACCTGTTGAACCCGATGGGAACAGTTGAGAAGAACCCCAATGTGGACAGTGCTGCTGGGCTTCTTATTCGCTTCCACAACATCCGGCCACATCCTCTCTATTACCCTCCAATGGACAAAGTAAGTCATCCCCAAAAAAGCTATATTTAATTACATACTGAAATTACAGTTAGTGTTACAGCCAGTCGAAACAAATCCCCTCATGTGTTCTTCAGATAAGTGACATGGAGAAGAACGGTGAGGCAGTTATTGCCACTAAAGAAGAGGTAAGACGTTCTACATCTCGTGTTATACAACTCATCAAAAACAGTGTTATGATCATTTAAAAAAAAATCCCCTTGTTGACCACATATTTTTCGGGACATTTTTGCTCCCCGTAGCACATGAAACTCAAAGAAATAATGGACAACAAAAACTACACAGAGTTTTTTGAGGACGAGAAGGAGCTCCTGTGGAAGCTTCGGGCGGTAGTCCGTGACCGTTATCCCGAGAGCCTGTCTAAGCTGCTGCTCATCACCAAGTGGAGTAAGCGCGAGGACGTAGTGCAGGTATAATTGGAGTGTTTTTATGTTAATTGGAGTGTTTTTTTTGTATGTGAGCTTAACACACACAACACTTGGAAAATGTACAGAAATACTGTACCTGCTAAATGACTTGAGCCCCATATGTATCAGTAATTTCACATATGATTGGTATGTTGGCGTTGAATATTAGCTTTTTACTGATGAGCATATTTCATGTTAAACAATCCACTAGTGCCTTGAGATATGAAAAATTGTCTAAACAATGCATCGATTATCAAGGTTGTTTCTGATTAACCTTTTCAACAATAGTAGCCATCAAAGGCTTTGAAACAGTTTAAAAGTAGAAAAGAAATTCAGGTGTCATGGGAAGAAAATTGTTTTCATCGTGGTAGAAAATGGTCATTTGTTTTCCCTCAGATGGAGAGTTTACTGAGGAAGTGGCCGGACTTGCCCGGCATCCATGCCTTGGAGCTCTTGGACTACAGCTTTCCAGACCCAGCGGTCCGCTCTTTCACTATCCGCTGCCTCAGAAAGCTCAGGTAACACACGTATATATAAGTTCATGTTTTTCGCTCATATCCGTGTGACATCACACAATTTTTCTGCTTTTGAGTTCCAACAGCTTAACCATGAATGGAACATTTTCTCTGCTCACAGCGATGACGAACTGCTGCAGTACTTAATCCAGCTGGTCCAGGTCCTGAAGTACGAGTCCTACCTGGACTGTGACCTCACTACTTTCCTGCTGGAGAGGGCTTTGTCCAACAGGAGGATAGGACACTTTCTGTTCTGGCATCTTAGGTAAGACACACAGTCCAGCAGAAATGACAATATAACAAGTGCATCCGCAGCCCTCCGTTTGACTGGAGAGTTTGTTGTAGGTCAGAGATTCACGTGGCATCTGTGAGTTTGCGTTTTGGCCTGATTCTGGAGGCCTACTGCAGGGGTAACATCCACCACATCAAGCTCTTAACCAAACAGGTATTCTCACACTCACTGTTAACACTTTACAATAAGGGTCCATTAATTTACTTTTATTTAATGCTTGGTTAATGCTTCACTAAACATTAGTTAACTAAGCAAAGTTAATACTTAACCAATCATTAATAACGAAGCACTGACAGTTACTTAATGCTTAAAGGTGAAGTAAGCAATCTATTTATGTTAATATATGTGTTAAATCGCTCTATATTCATACAGTGATCACTTATAGTGTGCACGTTTCATAAGTCCGATCTCTCAGTCACCCGCTCTGCATGTAATCGGCAAAAAAACTTTTCTGGGATCCGACAACTGATATCCAATCAGAAGAGAGATCGCTACAAACCGGCACGTCTCACTGCCGGTGCACGTGCAGAGCGACAGATGCGGAGCAGGTAAAATACCTTCCCAATGTCTGTTTTGATAGTTTTTAAATCATGTTTTATCGCACTTACGGATCTGAGATGATGCTAAATAACTCGCTGCTTAAAGACCGCAGTGCATTGATGTTGTCAGGGTTTCAGGGAAAGACAGACAAGAACCCAATTGCAGGACACAGGAAACAGTTCAGATTCAAAAATAGATTTTAATGAAGTGGATGACAAACCAGGTAGTAAGACAGCGTGGCAAACAAGTCCAGTTGGGGCAGGCAAAAAGGAAAGTCCAAAGACAGGTCGAAACACGAACAGGCAAGCAGGATCGGAACACGGGATGAAATCCCAATGCTGGAAAGCTGGGTGAACACACTAGGACATCTGACAATCTGGCAACTGACTGAGGGAACTGAACTGAGATATATACTGGGGCTGATTAACTGATGAGGAGCAGGTGAGTGTGGGGCAGACCTGTGTCTGAAATCGCGCACTCATGTAAGTGCACTTACATTGAGTGCACTTTATTATCCCTACAGTACACTTACTTATAGACGCAGTGCTCTCATTTCTACAGTGCACTGTCCAAACTGCCGTCGCGCACAGGTCTACCGGAAATGACTTTGCATTTTGAAGGTTCTTCTTCGGTGGTATTTTTTTTTTAACGGTCGGATACAGTCTAAAACAGTGTAGTTGTACGGAAAAACTAAACAAACGTGTAATTTAACTTTTGTAGAGCGCGTCCGTCTCCACAGTCTATTTTGATTTTAATGTCCCGTCCTCTCCGCTACGTAGGCAAGATGGCGGCCGTTGAGTGTGGAAAGTGTCCATCGCTCCACACTCAAGTTTTAGACCGTTTTGAGTGCACGACCGAGGAACTTACAGTGCACTGCATTTTGGCACACTCTCCGGTTTTGCGGAAAGTTCACTCAAAAAAGTAAGTGTAAGTACAGAAGTGCGCAGGAGGGAGTGGCCGGGTCTGAAATGACATGAGAGTTCTGTGTCTGAAATCGCGCACTTCTGTAGGCCTACTTACACTTACTTTTTTGAGTGCACTTTGCGCAAAACCGGAGAGTGTGCCAAAATGCAGTGCACTGTAAGTTCCTCGGTCGTGCACTCAAAACGGTCTAAAACTTGAGTGTGGAGCGATGGACACTTTCCACACTCAACGGCCGCCATCTTGCCTACGTAGCGGAGAGGACGGGACATTAAAATCAAAATAGACGAGCTTGAAGCAACCATGGAGGCAGACGCGCTCTACAAAAGTTAAATTACACATTGTTTTTGTTTTTCCGCGATTTATGTTCCTGTTTTGGCTATCGGTAACACAAGCAGAAAAAAATACCACCGAAGAAGAACCGTCAAAATGCAAAGTCATTTCCGGTAGGTGCGCGTCGGCAGTTGGGACAGTGCACTGTAGAAATGAGAGCACTGCGTCTATAAGTAAGTGTACTGTAGGGATAATAAAGTGCACTCAATGTAAGTGCACTTACCTAAGTGTGCGATTTCAGACACAGCCTAAAGGAAACCAGGAAAACAGACACACCCTGCGTTCCAATACCCGTTCAACATGCCCTCGTTCACTTTCCCTAGGCACTTGCCCTCGGGGGAATCCCCGCCGCCATCTTAAGTGTCGTTCCAATTGTCTGGAAACTGAAGTGAACTTTGTGATATAGACCCTCGGAGGGCTGAGTGATCGAGTGAACATCCATGGTCACTCCGAGGTGGATTTCACCCACAGTGCATTGCAGTTCGTCTTCTTCTTCTTCTCCTTTTATTTTCCGGTAGACTGTATGCTTTTAGGGACATCGCGGCCACCCGCAGGACAAATATATAGGCTATATATAAATATATTCCAAAATGCCTCAATTAGGCTATCCTATTTCCATAGGAACAATCCAGTGAATGTATTGCAGTTTACACATTGCTGCTATAACACCGATGGCTGCCAATTAGAGGACTATTTAAAACAAATGTTTTTGGTTGAAACTAACATAAATAAGAAAATATGTCGGAGCAAACAATTTACATGTGTAAGTAACAATATCTTGATAATCTGAGTTACCGTGTCGAAATTCAATGTTTGTTATGCTATGGAAATGGCTTTCTGCAACATAGGCTACTTTAGCAGAATGTTATAATTCTGTATTATTTGCATTCAGATTTACCTATGTAACTGACGGTCCATTGCGACTACAAGGGCAAGTGGGTTCCATTTAAATCCTCCGCTCCTCCCCTGCCCAGTCTCCCTCCGCTCTCCAAGTTCCCTCCGTGCAACGTATGCTGTTACGTCATACCAAGGGCTGAGGGTAAATGAACGAGGGGAAGTGCAACTACTATTGGAATGCAGCTACAGGCCCTGCGTTCCAATACCCGTTCAACATGCCCTCGTTCACTTTCCCTAGGCACTTGCCCTCGGGGGAATCCCCGTCGCCATCTTAAGTGTCGTTCCAATTGTCTGGAAACTGAAGTGAACTTCGTGATATAGACCCTCGGAGGGCTGAGTGATCAAGTGAACATCCATGGTCACTCCGAGGTGGATTTCACCCACAGTGCATTGCAGTTCGTCTTCTTCTTCTTCTCCTTTTATTTTCCGGTAGACTGTATGCTTTTAGGGACATCGCAGCCACCCGCAGGACAAATATATATATATAAATATATTCCAAAACGCCTCAATTAGGCTATCCTATTTCCATAGGAACAATCCAGTGAATGTATTGCAGTTTACACATTGCTGCTATAACACCGATGGCTGCCAATTAGAGGACTATTTAAAACAAATGTTTTTGGTTGAAACTAACATAAATAAGAAAATATGTCGGAGCAAACAATTTACATGTGTAAGTAACAATATCTTGATAATCTGAGTTAACGTGTCGAAATTCAATGTTTGTTATGCTATGGAAATGGCTTTCTGCAACATAGGCTACCTTAGCAGAATGTTATAATTCTGTATTATTTGCATTCAGAACTACCTATGCAACTGACGGTCCATTGCGACTACAAGGGCAAGTGGGTTCCATTTAAATCCCCCGCTCCTCCCCCGCCCAGTCTCCCTCCGCGCTCCAAGTTCCCTCCGTGCAACGTATGCTGTTACGTCATACCAAGGGCTGAGGGTAAATGAACGAGGGGAAGTGCAACTACTATTGGAATGCAGCTATGAAAACAAACTAAATACTGGCTGAAGTTGTGACAGAAGTGGTGATGTAGGAACAAGGGAGGGGACTGCTAACTGCAGTCAGTGACAGGAAGTTAGCTAAACTGACCATTCCACTTACTTCACCTTTTAATAAGCAAAACCTAACCATTACTAGCATTAAATAAGCATTAACAGTTAATTAAGGTACCCTTATTGTAAAGTGTTACACACTCACTGCTACAGGCTGATTTCAAGCTCTCTGTTTGTTTTTGTTTCATGCTAAATCTCAAACCCTCTCCCTTAAAAGAACGAGGCTCTGGGCAAAATGAAGTCACTGAGTGACTTTGTCAAGTCGGGCTCACAGAAGATGACAGTGGACGACCTGAGGCTGTGCATCAAACAGGAGTCCTACCTGGAGGCCCTGTCAGACCTGCTGTCACCACTCAACCCCAGCATCACCCTTGTTGAGATCTGGTTAGTGCCACACACACACACACACACACACACACACACACACACACACACACACACACACACACACACACACACACACACACACTAAAAATGTAATTGTTCAACTCCTGAATTGGATATACTCAGAGGCTGTTATGGTCCCGCCCTGTATTTGGTAAATTGCAAAGAATATCACACATACGTAGCATCTTCAAAATCTAACCCTCAGTTGTTCTTGTACCAACAGACTTTGTTTTTCATTTTGAAATAAATACCATCTTACACTGATTTCACGCGGCTGAAACCCTTAAAGATGTGGGTGGTGCCATTATTTCTACTCTGTACCCGTCCTGAGCAGTGTTTCTATGATAATAATATTTACTCTTAGCTTGTTCGCCATGGTTAAAATTCCCCATTTCTTAGCTGGGTGAACAAGGGAAAAAGTAAATTATTCATAAAAATTCAATGGTTAAAATTGAGGGGGAAAAAATATCAAAATGGAACAGTATTTTGTAAAAGTAGGCACTTTCAAGTGCATCTTGTCCCAAGTCTATGAAGCTGTTATAACACAGTTGTAACAAGCTTTGGTTTATATTGAGTGTGTTTGCCGTTGCAGTGCAGATAAGTGCAGGTTTATGGACTCCAAGATGAAGCCGCTCTGGCTGATGTATAAGAACGTCTTGGCTCAAGGAGACATGATGGGCATCATCTTCAAGAACGGAGATGGTAAGACAAAAGAAAATCGGAGCACATGCATGGCCGCACACATACTCAGCACACATTAACAAACAGCGGCTGCACAGTGTCGGGATTTGAGCCATAGTTAAGTTTAGTTTAGCACTTAAGATACACACCAATGGGAAGGGTTCAAATGCAGGGTTGTGCATTAAAAGGCAGCGGAAAGATTAGGGTTGCAAAATTCCGGGAATTTTCAAAGTTGGAAACTTTTCATGGGAATTAACGGGAATTTATGGGAATTAACGGGAATAAACAGGAATAAACGGGAATTTACTAAATTTAAAGCAACCCAAATGCACTAAATTCTCCTAATTGTGTTATTTCAGTCCAGGCAAACGTTCTAGACTGTAAAAAGCTGTTTTTCCAACTAAGTTTTAATATATTTATGAACATTTAATTTCAAATCAGATTTTTTCAGAAGTTTATTGAGATACCCAACTTGATATCATATATTGATTTTTACTAGACCAGGTTTACAGAGGCTTCAACTGTGATTTTAAATATAGTTGGGGACAATATATTTTAGCATAATCTTGACTAAAACAACCAGATTTTATGCAAGTACACTTGGCAAATTGCACATAGCACACATCCTACTGCAGGAGTACTGAGGCCATGCCCCCTACATGCTCTGTGCATTCCTCCATCACATGGGGGGCCTACCTACTTCCGCTCAATTTTCATTTCACTTCAGTAGTCAGTCTAGCGGTGGTGTGTGTTCATGGAATCTGCGCGGCCAAATTTTTGGTTATCCAATCAGCGAACAGAGCGAGTGGCTGAGAACGATGACGTCGAAGTCGCGCTCCAGTTTCAGTTGAATGCTGCGTTCGTTTATACTCGGAACTCCAAATTTCCGACTTGGTAGTTCCGAGTTCCGACCTGTCTGTGTTCCAGTGCATCTGCTCGGGAAAGTATGGACGCCTACAACCTTTCTCATCCAAATAACTAAACGTTAGGCTCTAACAAGTTACTGTTGCCAGGTACCGGTAGATCCATAGACTACAATATGTAGTGAAGTCGGACATTTCCGAGCTCCCTGTACAACTGAAACGCACCGTCAGAAGGCGGCTCATGACATACGTCTGACCAAATGTGATGCGATTGGTTGGCTAATCCAGAGTGGCACTGGGCTGATCCAATAGTTTCTTTTTAACTTCAACAGACACCCGCCTCCAAGTGAGTGAACGTTTGCCAATTACAGCACTTCCAGACCTTCTGTACAAATGAAATTAAGTACGATGGTCTGGTTGGACCAGGCTAAGGCATTTGACTTTATTTATTGAATTGGTGGGGTCAGACAGATGAGTAATATTTTACTCAACATTCATCTTTTTGTTGTTCAGTGAAATTATTGATTGTTCATAAAATAATCAAAACTTGATAAAGTTCTTCTTACAAATAAATCTGTTCAAATGTAATGTGTTTTGATTGTATTATTTTGCATGGATGTCTGCCTATGACAAAATATAGTGTTTATATGTTTAGATTTATGTTTGGTTATGAAACACTTAATTCAAATTACCGCCATTTAGTTAATTCCTATAATTTCCAATTTTGAATATTCCCAAAATTCCCGAGCGAAAGTTCCCGTGGAAAGTTTCTGGAAACTTTCCGGTAATTTACCGGAAACTTTCCACCCCTTTGCAACCCTCGGAAAGATAAACATACCCAACTGTTTTTTTTAAAGTGATGTCCGCTTAATTTATAAAGAGAAAGGTTAGAAGTAGAAAATTACCAGGCTGAAGGTCAGCATGACATTTAGTTTTAAAACTGGTGACAACAAAATGAACATTGGTGAAAAAATTCTCTCTCACCTTTAAGATCTTCGGCAAGACATGTTGACCCTCCAGATGATCCAGCTCATGGAGAACTTATGGAAGAAAGAGGGCCTGGATCTCAGGTACAGTGGGAGCAGTTGTTTGCAGCAGTTTGTTGGTTGGTGCTTTTGTACAAGGAGCTCATGTAGACCTGTAGACCTAATACCGACTTCATTTTCACCTCGCACAGGATGATCCCTTATGGCTGCTTGTCCACCGGGAACAAGACGGGACTCATCGAGGTGGTGAAGAACTCAGACACCATCGCCAATATCCAGCGTAATAACAGTAACAGCGCCGCCACTGCTGCCTTCAACAAGGACGCCCTGCTCAACTGGCTCAAATCCAAGAATCCTGAGTGAGTGTGGTGAACAACGTTGACATAATGGTTATTATTAGAAGCCTTCATCACCATACTGAAGGGATGAGCCTCTTTAACCCCGGAGACTCAGCACTGGGTCCATTTTATGCAACAAACACTGTTTAAAGCCACCAAGATTTAAATGTTCTAATTGTTTATCACGATCAGGCCAAAGGACAGCCACCCAAAGTACCTTTTCAATGGTAACTTTTCCTTGCTCCTCCTGGGGGAATCCCTAAGTGGTCCCAGGCCCGCTGTGTCACAAATACATGTCATACTATTTCTGGTCAAATTTTCGTTAGTCTATATAGTGTGTTTACCCCCCACAAAATGGTAGCAGGCCGGCCATGGTCGGGACTTGTTGTTTCCTGTTTGTGTGTGTTCTGAAAAATTGTTCCTCAATTCCATACACACCTCCAGCAATGTAGCAGCTACAGCCACAGCTTTAATGTGAGCTTCATAAGCATGTCTTGAATCTAAACGAAAAGTTTAAAATCTGCAGGGGAAACATTTTATACTTTCTGTTCGGGTCATTTTGAAATTGGTGTTACCTTTCGAAAGTCTCATTCTGACTGGTGGTCTCTGTGAATTTTTTCTAAAAGTAAAAAATAGAAAGTCCACTGATTTCTTGTAAAAAGGTGCATCGCAGATGTTGTGGGCATCGCAAGATGTGTGAACAACAACTGCAAAACAAAGTTAACCAGATATACCACCTAAAGTATTTTTATATACTATGGAATCGAAAACACAGTGATGTGTGAGTGGTGCGAAATGCTTCACATCTGCTGACATTTTTGGACTTTTTGGTAACACTTCACTTTAACACTTCCCCTATTTAGCATTCAAAAAATATTTAGGCTTAAGCAATCAATAAATGGTCTACGGCATACAATAAGGTGAGCCGATGTAAGGACAATGTTTGTTGTTGAGAAATACTGCTGTCAAATACTCAAATACTCTATATTATAAAATCCTTATATTGTATCTGTTGCAGAAAACATTAAGGTTTTACACTTTTTTCATGTCATTTAATGTAGGAACAAAAACGTTTACCTAAAAAATGTAATACAGTATGCATCATACATTTCAGTTGGATTTTTGTTTTAAATTGAAGACAGTATAGGGAAAAATCTTAATTTATAATTTTTTTTTAGTTTACTTTTACTTTACTACAAAGCATTTATTGCGTGCGGCATTTCTGAAACAGTGACAGTCTGACACAAAGAGCACAGGCGGCTGCAGCTTCGGCAACATTAACTGAGAGTAGATTTTTATTTGGTGCCAGACAGTCTGAAGGTCTTGTCTATTCCAAAGCTCCTTGAAGAGAGAGACGCATTCAAAGTAATGAATAAGCCTTTGTACGTCACGTTGGCAAGACAGGCCCAGCTGACTGCGCAACAGAACAGAAAGGTAATTAGCTTGAAATGCTGCAGTGCCCAAAAGGGAGCGGAGGACAAATTAGTAAAAGCTTGATACAGTGAACCCAGTGCACATCTAGACTGTGACAGGACGTGCCAGTCAATTATTAATCGGATCATAGGAACTTGTTTGTTAATATTTCATATAGTAATGGGGAAAATGTTGTCTCATGAGTACGTGTGTGTTTTATAGTAGTTAGTTATGCAGATTATATGAAGATAAGATAAGTGTACTTGATGAAAAAAAAAACATTCATGCTTTGCTTCGTTGTTTCTGTTCTTTTTTTTTTGTCTCTAGGGAAAAACTTGATCAAGCAATAGAGGAGTTCACTCTGTCCTGTGCTGGCTACTGTGTAGCTACTTACGTCTTGGGAATTGGAGATCGTCACAATGACAATATCATGATCAGGGAAACTGGACAGGTAGGCTACTGTGATAGTTTTCATCACAGGAAATGATTACAACACTGAAATATACCACAAGGGGGCGTAAAGACAGACTAATCCATACTGTAGTATGCATCTGAACATAGAGTTGCTTCAGTCAATAGAATGGTACTTTTCACTCCTGTATAGTTGGAAACACTTTGAAATGTTACACTGATTGTTATGTCAAGGTCTGTAAGTTTCTAATGAGCTAACCACTTTCATAATACTGGAGTGGAGGGTGAAATCTTAGGTCAAATACCAGTTAGTGAGTCTTTAAGAAATGTGACTGTGGTCAATGATTCAGAACCCATTCAGGAGCCAGCTGAAGTCATTCTCACCTTTGCTCCTCAGCTGTTCCATATTGACTTTGGGCATTTCCTGGGCAACTTTAAGCGGAAACTAGGGATCAACAGGGAGCGTGTGCCTTTCATCTTGACGTATGACTTTGTCCACGTGATCCAACAAGGAAAGACGAACAACAGCGAGAAGTTTGAGAGGTACAGGCTTTTTTCGTTGTTGTCAGTCTGTTTACTGATATTGGATTGATTCTGTTGTTTTTTTTGTTGTTTTTTAAACCTGAACGATTATTCCATCCATAATTGTGTCAGGTTCAGGGAGTACTGTGAGCGGGCCTATAAGATCCTGTGTCGTAACGGGACGCTGTTCGTCAACCTCTTTGCCATGATGAAGGCAGCAGGACTGCCAGAGCTCACATCCTTCAAAGACATCCAGTATCTAAAGGTATTTGACAATGACACTTCCGTTGCTGCTGCTAATGATGGTGAGGATAATAATAATAGTAATAATAATGTTGATGTCTTTTTGTTTACCAAAAAGGATTCGTTAGCTTTGGGAAAATCGGAGGAAGAGGCGCTGAAGAATTTCAAAGTGAAGTTCAACGAAGCTCTACGAGAGAGCTGGAAGACAAAGGTTAACTGGATGATGCACTCTTTGGCCAAAGATAATAGACCATGAGGAACATTGCACCAAGGGACACCTGAAGAATGACCAAAAATGATGGATTTTAACTTATGGAGACAAGAAGGGAAGAAAACACAATCAAATATTTTACTTTATCGATGGCGTGCAAAGACACTCGAACAAATGTTTACACCTGACTGGTCCATCTGCGGTAGATAATGACCATGTGGAGGCATCCAAAGACAATGATGTAATCGTTGAGATATAGCATTTTGACGTGCACACATATTTTCACAGTGAAGGAGAATCCATCACAATGATCTCTTCTCCCGTCGAACAATGGAATGCCTTTTCCATGAGGACATATCAACAAAGATGATAAACTACGCTTTTTTTGTGTTAAAATCGCTACTTGAAAACCACATGCTCATGAAAAAACCTCACGAATCACTGAAACAGTGGCCAGGGTGCGAAAGTTCATCGCCACCTCGACTGCATTACTCAGCAGGGAGCAAACTGTAAACGAGCTCTATGATGACTTTAGAAGAAGACACCGTTAAGTGACAACTCTTGACGGCTGTGTCATTTCCTCACATTCCATTTGCCTCTTTGCAATAGTTTATTGTTATTGTTATTGTATTGTGTTGTATTGTATTTAATTTGGTAACTTCAGAAGTACTTGTACAATGTAATGAAGGATATTTTTCAAATGATGTTGTGTTTTACTACTGTATGACTTGTTGATGTGAAATATTGCCTTGAAGTACAGAATGATGCCTATGGAGTGCCAGTGTACACAACGCATTGTAACAGTTTATTGTAAGATGAGAACATAAGCGTTCAATGGGACATTATTGTTGATAACATCTCTGTGTGCCAGGCTGTGTTACCCAGAGGAGCCTTTCCAGACAGCTACTACACATAAGGAATAATTTGACATTTTTGGTAAATTACCTCATTTGTTTTCTTGCTACACGTTAGATGAGAAGTTCAGCAAAAGAGTATAGTTGTATTTCCAAAAATGTTGTCACTTTTGTTTTGATTACAACTTCCATTAGCAAATGAAAAATGAATGATCTCAGGCGATGATATTATATAGTAGATGTTTGGTCAAAAGATCGTACAAAAAGTATGTGGACTTATATAAGCCATAGACTTGGTTGCTTTTCTCAAAAAGAGGTACTGTAGTGTACACGTGTGACGTGGCTCTTTTGGAAATGTTGGAGTGGACTCAGTGTACTATTTTAGATGATGCGGTGTGTGTGTTTGTGTGTGTGGGCCTGTGTTAGTTTCTGATATTTAAGTTATGCACTGTAATCTCCATTGCATTTTTTTTAACTGATGTGCCAGCTACCACAAAAGAGAATTCATTGCCTGTAGTGTCAAATGGCTATTTATGCTCCGACACATCAAATACTGAGCAAAATGGAGTTTGTCTGTTTAGGTGAGCCTGTGTGTTGTATGACTTTCATGGTGCGTTCACAATACTTTACACACTGTATATCTTGGAAAAAGTATTTTCTGTACAATTATGACTTTTACAGAAGAGCAAGTGTAGTTTTAGATTACATGGCAAGCCGATTCAAACTACTGAGATATTAACTGTGGGATAGAGGTTAAAATATGGTTCACTTTTGTCATTCAGTATTTGCTCAGCTATATGCAGCTGCTTTAAGCCACTGAGGAGCGAGTCTATTGAGTTTATATGTTGCAAATTGTAAAATGTAGGCTACTGCTGTTTCCTTTTCGATTGATTGTAATTCATAAATTCTGTCAAATGGTACAAATCTTTAAAAGCTCAGGCCTTATTTTCATGTGTGCAGCTAAAACAAATAAATCATCCTGTCAACGTAGGTCTAATGTAGACCAGTCCTTTACCTGCATCCTGTTATTACATTTGATTGTTTGTTATAGGCCTAGGCTATTCCCTTACCAAAGCCTGCATACATTAGCTAATTAAGCGTATTTGAGTGCCTTGAAAAGCGCCATATAAATCCAATCCATTCATTATTAAAGGCCTACTTCACCGGTTTGAATATGAAGGTGTATTGAATTCTGAGATCCTATGTAGTATAAATGTGCGAACAAATTTTAAATCGGTTCATCCTAGCCTGAGAAAAGGCAGAAAGAGTGTTTTTTTTAACCCTATATTTCTCTTTCTCGTGACATCACAGAAAGAGAAATATAGGGTTAAAAAAAAACTTACTTTGTAAATATTACTGTGATGTCTTTTACTGTGACATCACAGTAATATTTACAAAGTAAGTTTTTTTTTAACCCTATATTTCTATTAGATCAACATTTCAGCTTTCATTTCCAGGTATTTACTTCTGGATCCGATACACAACGGAGAAGATAGCATTATTTGAAAAGGAACACCACATTTTTAAGTGAGCAAAAGTATTGGAACAGATAGACTTTAAATAAATTAAAGTGAATAAAACTTAATATTTTGTCGCAAATCCTTTGCTTGCAATAACTCCATCAAGCCTGTGACCCATTGACATCACCAAACTTTTGCATCCTTCTTTTGTGATGCTTTTCCAGGCTTTCACCGCAGCCTCATTCAGTTGCTGTTCGTGTTAGGGGGTTACTCTCTTAAGTCTACTCTTTGGCAGGTAAAATGCATGTTCTATAGGGTTTAAGTCTGGAAATTGACTTTGCCAGTCTAAAACTTTCAATTTCTTGCCCCTGATGAACTCCTTTGTTGTTTTTGCAGTTTTTTTGGATCATTATCTTGCTGCATGATGGAGGATCTTCCAATCAGTTTGGTTGCATCTTTCTTTAAATTGGCAGACCGAATGTTTCTGTAGACTTCTGAGTTCATTTTACTGCTGCCATCATGTGTTACTGTGTTCTTGTCAAGATGAACCTTTACCAAAGTGATGGAAAGGCCTTGATTTCCAACAGACCAAAAACCTTTTTTTTTAAAACGATATGTGCTTGTGTATGGTCATATCCGCGCGAAAGGCCCGCGATTTGCAGTAAATAAATGTCCACATGTGTCTCCAAGTGTCTCTGTAGGCTATTTAAAAATTAATTAATTAATGATTGGCCTATAATAATAAAAAAACACCACCTTAACTATGTTTACAGTTTACAAATGTTTTGAATGAAATGCAAACCTCAGTGAATCATTTGCTCTTGTTTCTCTGTCCTGAGATTCACACAGACTGGGCAGTCTTGCTTAAATGTTACAAATTGAGCTAATAAACTGAACTTTGAATATTTTTGCTGCAGAAGTTATCTCAGCTAATTTGTGTTATCTAATTTGATAATAAGGTGATTGTATGCAGAATGCTCGTGCCAGAAACTCATACAGTGGTTTTGTACAGATAAATACATAAATATTAGCAGGTTCTCAATAGTATTTCAATTTAGGGGGGCGCGAAAAAATGTCTGTCCCCTAGGGGGGGCATGACAGAAAATAATTGAGAACTAGGCTACTGCTGAAGAGAATAACCCCCTAACACAAACAGCAACTGAAAGAGGCTGCGGTGAAAGCCTGGAAAAGCATCACAAAAGAAGAATGCAAAAGTTTGGTGATGTCAATGGGTCACATGCTTGATGGAGTTATTGCAAACAAAGGATTTGGGACAAAATATTACGTTTTATTCACTTTAATTTATTTAAAGTCTATCTGTTCCAATACTTTTGCTCGCCTAAAATTGTGGTGTTCCTTTTCAAATAATGCTATCTTCTACGTTGTGTATCAGATCCAGATGTAAATACCTGGAAATGAAAGCTGAAATGTTGATCTATTGTCTCATATTCATCTTTTGGTGTCAAACCCAAATGTTTCCAGTCTACAGCATAAATAAAGGAATTGGACTCACCGTTCCGATACTTTTGGAGGGGACTGTATAGGCCTACTTTAAAAAAGAAACAATTTGATATTAGAATATTTCAATGTTGTGGGTACAGAGTAGTCAGACAGAATAATATGCATTTGTTCTACTATTATGTGAAGTTAAATAGCCTACCATTTCAAACTGGAGAAGAACATTTGTAAAATAAAAAAGACAGGCTATATGTAAGAACCATAGATAGTATAATAAAGAACGCAGAGTTGGTTTCTTCTTCTTCTTCTTCTTCTTCTTCTTCTTCTTCTTCTTCTTCTTCTTCTTCTTCTTCTTCTTCTTCTTCTTCTTCTTTTCGGTTATTGGCGGGTTGCAACCGGTTGCAACCATAACTTTTTTGGTGCATACCGCCACCAACTGTACCTGTACCGGAGTGTAACAACCGCATTTATGTCATATAATACACATATAGGCTAATGAATAAATAAATAAATAAATAATCAGATAACTAGAGGAGGAAACAATAAAAATAAAAGGGGGGGGGGGGGTAAGGAGAGTTGGTTTCAGCAAGGTTTTCGTATTTTATGACACGGGTTTTAAACTTTAACAGAGATTTGAATACGGTGTAGCCTACGTTTATAAATACATCGTGGAGAGCATTGTAGGGTGCTGGTGGCCCCAGTGGCCGACAGCGGTACTGCACATTCAGCTGGACTCTAGCTGCGTTGAGTCAGTTCGCCGTAGCTCTGCCGACTGGAGGGATGTGACCCCGGAACAGGACGCCCTCCTACAACAACACACCATTCAAACAGAGCACAGAAGAAAGAAAAGCTGGAACAGGAGGGGTAAGCTCGCGTGTCTCGTTGTATTCACGAGGTGCACATTGTCAGGCATTTTTAAACGATACCTGTGTCTAAATCCCGGCGTTTACACTTCTGGAAAGCAGCGGTACCTGGATGGTGTTTGCACCCATAGGAACTTCATTCAGGCTTTTGTCTCGGGCATGCTAGCGAGCTAGCTTGGCTTGTTAGCATTGCCAAGGGTAGCGCGCGTTTGGTAAATACCTAAATTGAATGTTTGTCAGGTTGAAATGAGTACGAGTTGATAGTAATTGTTAGTGCCGTGCATACATTTTTCGACGACGGGTATCGCTTGAAGTTTACATCGAAAATGCGTTGGAGGGTTAGCGCGAGCGTTGCTACAGTTTGAACTGTCTGCGTCCTGGCTGCAATATGATAACAGGAACAGTTCACAGCCATGTGTGTCCACTTCTTAGAAGCAAATGTTTCTTTCCTGGGTTTTGAGGGAAAAAAATTGTGTATTTGATGTAATATTTTCCGAGTTTGTATTTTAAGATGACTACCAGTTTTTACTTAACTATCAATCACAGCTTACGTTATTCTACGTTGTTATGCAGACCCTCGTTAGCATTACTGTTAGGCTTACCCTTAAATTTAAAATGTTGCTTCAACCACATAAGCTACTGTAGCATACATGTGATGGCTTTCATTACAAAAATAATAATAATCATGTTCAAGTTTGCTGTCCACATAACTCCATCAGTGGTGTCCTATTTTTGGATCATGCCACCCATGGATGCATTGTGCCACCCTGCCTTTTACAGTGTCTGCTTTCCCCCCACATGTCAGATAGCTTGATAGACCCTTTGAATGGTGAAGCTGGCACCATGCCGGCAGTGGGGCATTGAGTGAGGAGGAGGAGTGGGTATCACCAGGGCTTGGCCTATACAGGCTTGCGCTCTGAACCCTCCTGGCAGCTAGTTGGTCATGGACAACAGTATGTCAAGCCTTCCTTAGTTTGCACATACCCTGGATGGATATTTGTGATAGATTAGGACCCCAGTCCTCGCCTCCTCACACTCGGGGCAGGTGCTCAACCCCCCTGAGACCGGAAGGGATCTCATCAGCTGCCCGCGGGCACGGCACAGTTTGGAAGGTTGGGCTGGTTCATGTCACAGCCTCTTGCTCTGCGTTTGGCACGGGCACTTGCTTGCCTGTCAGCATTAACTAGCCAGCGTAGTATCCTGTTGTGGCCTGACGCTATGATACTAGAGCTGCATGCATTCATTCAAGGCTTACGCACCGAGTCCATATGACAGAGGACTCCTGAGGATCACCAAGTCTTTTCAACAGATTCAAAGAATAAAACTTAAAAAGCATAGCCACCTTTTATGTTGCATGGCATCCTGCACATTTGCATTGCATGTTATTGTTCAAAGCACATGGATCTTATAACTTTCTGAATTGTATGCACTGCCTTGACAGTGGCACTTTTGAAATCTTGCAGCCATAACCCCCAAGGGACCAGCTTAAGGCAGCAGCTTCTGTTTCAATTCCTTTGAGGGACGCTGATGAGTGAGCTAAGATCTTCCTAAATCACAGAGCGGATTTAATCATGTAATACAGCATGGTCTGGAAAAACCAAGAGTGTGTCAAATTTGCCACCGTGGAAAAAATTGCAAAATCAGTTTTCTTGGATTTTAATTGTAGAAATATAAGTTCTTAATTGAACTATAGTGAAATTACAAATGTACACGTTATACGTAAGTAGCCAATTAGAATGGGGGAAATGAAAAATGTTATTTTCCAAGGGACATTACTAGGTATTCATTTTCAAAATGTCATGTCCTGTAGCAGAATGTCACTCACACTCTATAGGTCCTAGCTAGCTAGCATCAACTTAACGTGGCACAGACATATGGCAGGGACAGCTAAGCACACCCAGAAACCCAGCTATGAACTGAGCCTGTACAGTCAAACAGGATTGTTTGAGTTCATGCCTCACGTGGTGACAACAAGACATGACCTACTTATCAATCATGTTTTCACAATCCAGTTCATCACCATTGTCCCCAAATACTGTAGCCATTGTTGTGCGCACTGTACATGTGAGGAGTAGGCTTCACACAAAGGCACTATGCAGACATCCAGAAGGTCCAAGCCAGAGCCTTTTCTGGCCTGCCATGTCTGCTCGTCTGGCTCCCGCTGCTTCAGGGGGACCCCATGCTGCCACGACCCACACGGAGTCAGTCTGCTGGGTGAACATCGGCCGGTTAAATATTTTTTCCATTTTGTTTCCCAAATATTTAGATAGGTAGATCAGTGTTCCCGCAGGGTCTTCAAATAATTTAAAAAAGCATTGAATCTAATATTTCAAAATAAGGCATTACATTTTTCTGCAAAGTATTGTACCTTTTAAACAAAGGTCTAATATTTTTGATTTTGCCCTTATAACCGCTTTGGAGAGGGGTCATTATCTAACTAAGCACATTTGGATTTTGTTATCAAGAGTAAGCATACTTCACAAAGCTGTTACAGTATTTCAATGTGAGTTTATAATAAATGTTCTTTTATTAAATGTACCTTTTTAAAATGCGTCAAAGCGTTTCCATTATATCCTTCTTTTGCCAGTATGGCCTGACGTTGGCATTTCATTTTAAGTGGCATTAAGAAGTATTGAATTCAACTTGTAGATCCCTCAGGGTACCCTGTTAGATGGATGCTATGTTTTGTAGGGTTATAGGCTTGAAACAAATGTCAACCATTTTGATTACGGTATGTCATAATCATCAGAAATCATTAATCAAGCAGAAACTCAAAAAACCTTCAGCTTCAAAAATTTGAGTATGTAGGCCTATGTATGCACTTCTGTTTTACATAATTTTTAGTTTTCGTGACATGGTAAGCCATCAGTAGAAGAGAGCATGTGTGTGTGAGTTTGTGTACCTGCAGTGTGACACAGCTGCTCTGGAGAACCAGGCTAGGTTGTTGGCAGCTCAGCTGACAGCCACCCCAGGCTTCTAGCCTTCTAGGGTTTCTCACACATTTGCTCGGGATGTTGGAGCAGCTCGTGATTGAATTCAAATCATTTTTCCTTCTCAGTTTTGGCTGTTGACCTCTCGGGGTCTTCTAGAGTTCTGGCTTTAAGCCGCATTCAGGTAAAGCTAAACTCCACTCGAGACACGGTGTCAGTCAACTCAAATGGCCTGTTCCTTTTTTTTCTGCATGCTCGAGGAATTTTACTTCTAAAACAATCAGACCTTGTGCATGATGTGAGCAGCTGATTCTAGAGCCAATAACAAGTGGACCGGGCCATGTGTGACTGACTGGGCCGCTGCACTGTGGCAGCCTCTGCCCTTCATGACCCTACACAAATGTGAGGGCCTATCACATTGCATAGTGTAATCTCTGGCAGCAGAGCCTCACTGCACTGTGTTGCCCGGTCAGAGTGTTGAAATGGTCTAAGAGGCACTAATGGACACTGATACACAAATGTACACAAATCAGGAATGCAGAGGCCATGGAATGAACATGCTTGTCTTGTCTATTTTTCTTTCTACCGGCATTACGGAATGGTCATTTACAGTGGCTGTGGTCACTTTTGCTATTCATGTAGTAAGCCCGTCACTGCTTGCACTGTTTTGTTATGCCTTCGGTATAATGATATAATACAAACAGTAGGACACAGTTCATTTCATTGAACATCAACACTTTTTTAAATGATTTTGTTGATGCCATCTATCAAAAAAACATTGTGTTTTTAATTACATGGCATTCTCCAATATACAATTGATTGAAAAAAGCTATCTATGAAACATAATGATGATTACTGTAACTAAAGATGAAAAAATTACCTCAACAATTATTAAAATTCTCATGTATTTTAAGAATGAAAAAACATGTGATTTTTGTAAATACTGAAAAAACTGAGAAACAGTATTTATCAAATCACATCTGTAAGTTGACTTTTTCCAGTTTCTATTTTTTAATACCACTTATATTAATGAATGTTACCAATTGAATATGAAAATCAATGGACTGAAACAAAGCCAAAGAACAGTTAGAAAACGTGCAGTAAAACTTCACTGAAGCCTATATCATATTAAAATCCAATATTGTGTTTTTATTCAAATGTTTGGAGATTTGAAGCTGGCTCTCGTGTTGTTTTGAGTTTCTCTTAAATTTCTCAGTTCACTATCAGTGATGCTGGGGTTAACTGGGCTGCCCAGAGAGGATGGGGTACACAGAGCTCAATGTCTCACTCTTAACCCAAACCCGATATCACAACACAGACAACAGTCCGCCATGGCCAGAGGGGGAGGGAAGGGGTGGGGGGATAGGCCTATACCAGCATTAAAGAAAGCCTTTGATTACGTCTAGAATATTAGCCGCATGCGTCTGAGGCTCGCTGAGCATCCCTCGAGGGATTAGTGTTGAGACGGCCCACCTTTCAAACCCAACATCAGACACGCACACAAAGGAGCCTGACAACATCCGTATTGTGGTCCTTGAAAAGCTGTAAGATGTGCTACACAGAACAGCGTGTATATCAGAATAATGCCAGAATGACCCTAGCAGGCTACACATACGCAGGTGTCTTTCCATAACACTATTTATAGGTCTTTAGCAGAGTTACAGTATATGTATGTAATACCTAAACTCTCTTTTGAGCAGTCATCAAGGGGATGTGTCAGATCATACAAATATATATAATATAGTACAAAAAGCTTTGGTCCAGACTGCCAAGGACTCAGCCTTGGGATTGTTGCTCAAGTCGCCTCACTTAATGCTCTGGGAAATGGATTTCTCTTTTTTCACACTAGTGATGTACTTAAGGAAAAATTAAGATATTTATTTGAAAAATAATGAACAATATTGATGATGAAAATTATAGTTTGATAAGGTAGTTCGATTCATATTGTGAGATATTAAAAAAAAAACAGGCTCCCATACAGGAGTCCCATCTGGAGAATTGTTGGAATTATTAGCATGTTAGGAAAGCCAGTTTGTCGAGCAGGATTGCATGGATGAAACTACTTATTACATAATCATATGCACAATGTTAATCACTGTTGTATACATAATGTCATCCAGTTCACTGAGTCCCAGAATTTTAAAATCGTTGTCCCTGTCCGAACAGGTGAAATCTAATAAATAAGGAAATCTTACTCGTACCTCTCCTCTTTTTTTTAAGTGACTTACATAGAAGTCACAACAAAAGAAAGGGATCACTGATGATCACCCTCATTTACAACATGTCCAAGCTGTTTTCTAAGTTCTCCTTCCTTCAGATATTCTCCTTATAACGGTCACACTGTTAGTTCTTTTTATAGCAAATATTGATGTAGATGTAGGATGAGATGAGATATTGTTTCCTGTCTGGTAAAAATATATATTGAAATCCTCAAAATAGTCAGAAGTCTGGGCAGAGAAGATGTTGCTGTTTGCATATGGCCTGTTTTCAACTTCAAAAGCAAACATCAAGACGATCAGACGTCAGTCGTAGAAGCAGCAGGCCTATTTATACAGATGAGGAATATGAAAACTGTTGGCCTTAAGTGCAGAAGCTGATGAAAATGGTAGTCTAAGTCTAAAAGAAATCAACAAAATTATTCATGGATATCCACCACGCTCCTGCATCACTACCCCCTAACGCCACCATGAAGATGTACCAGGCAACTGACACCATCCAACATCCATCCCGCCATGGCTGTTTTGCTTTTGAGTCTTCAGCAGCTCTCCAACTGAACTATAGAAGTTGACAAAAACGGAAGAGAAGACTAGTTGTTTGCATATTCAGGAGTGGTGAAAAAGATCAATTCATTTAAAAATAGCTATTCCTACCTCTTGCGATTTTTAAATTGATTCATAATTTGCCAAAATCGATTTAAAACAAATATGATTATTGTTATTAAGAAAGTATTTTGCTGACCCAGTAATGTTGACTTGCCTTTAAATCACATGCACTAAAATAAATAGACTTAACTGAAGATAAAAAAGACATTGACTACAGTAGATCATGAAATCCTCTTTTGAACTGAATCCAGAAATCGATTTTTAATGGAATCGTGACTCCAGGAATCGGAATCGAATCGTGCGATTCCAAAAGATTCACAGCTCTAGTAATCAGCTGCTAAAGGTTGCTGTAATTCTAAGGATGATGGCTAGAAGCATGGTTTCTCCAGCTGCTCTGATCTGGTTGAATCCACACGCTCAAAGTGGCACCAAAACGCCAGCCAATGGCCAACAGTTTGCCATTCACCCTCCTCCCCCCGGGCTCTGGGCTGGGATGGGGGGACGGCAAGCCAGCTCCTCAATTAAATATAACCCCACATCAAACAGCCTGTCAACACGCATTAGTGGTCCTTTGTATTGATAAGAGGCCAAAATAAATTGCCAGAACTATCATAGTCACTGTGACTCCCGTAGGCTTTTTAGGAAAGATTCTAAGAAGGGAACAAACCCTGACTTGCATACTGATCTCTTCAATGACTCTTATTTTCATCTTCATCAGATTTATCCTTTTCAAATGTAGCGCTTTTCTGTGAATTAGTTCGTCTACATGTTTAGCTATTTCAATAAGCACATTTTGACTGGATATTAAGGGCTGTATGCCTCGTCTGGTTGGTTTTTATAGCAGAGATCTAATTCGACAACCGCCGACCTTGATGTGTGTGCGCTATCACAGCGGAACCTATGCCTTTTTCTGTCATCTGCATTGGATTTGGCGGTTCCTTTTATCGCCTTCCTCTCCCTCCCCCCTTTCTCCCCCTTTTGCCTATGTTTTGCATCTCTGCGGATCGACAGTGAAAATAGGTCATTAGTTATACGGAGAATAAGAGATGGAAGGAGCAGGCAGGGGCGAGATCTATGTGGAAAACTGCCATGCAATATTAATGACAGCTATTCATACTGTGAAATGCCAAACCTACCCTGTGACTACACTGACTGAGACAAGGCCCCTGACTTATAATATCATCACTGTTTATATGAAAGAAGTGCTTATCAGACACGCTAGCGACTGTATCGTTTACCCTAATTGTATAACATCTAGTCCCAGAGCCTAGTGCTGTATGTTTTAGGAGTCAGATTAGAAAACCTTTGATAATTGAAATACAGTCTTGTATGTTGTTATGGCACCAATGATAGTTCAGTGTTGCTGACTATATGAGCCTTATATCTGATAAAGAACACTGCCAAGGAAAATATGACAACTGTAAAACTAACATTTTCCTACCTGGGTGAAACAGCCTTTACTATTGCTTTTCAAGCCTGCAGGGATCATGTTCACAATCAAAAGGTGTTTGATAGAGTATCACTCTAATCAACTTATAGCCAGTCAGACTTTGTAGACGAAAAAAAATGTCTTTTTAAAGGTGGAGTCAGCAATTCTGGAGAATGCTTATTGTCAAAATAAGTGAATCCAGTGATAATACACAGCCTAGGCTCTGTAAACTGGAATGTAAACAAAGGGTATGTTCGAGCAACATGCCAGTAGAACCTAGGCTTTGTATTATCACTGGATTTTTTCACACACAGTACAGATAGTTAGCGGATCGTGCCGAGATATTCACTGATTTTAATTCTCCAGAATGACTGACTCCACCTTTTTTTAAAGTTCTTTTTTGAACTTCTTATAACACTTGAGTGATTGTGTAGCTGTGATTTCTCGTAGGTCTTGTGTAACATATTTTTTTTTTGTCTGTGTATCCAGAGCCACAGGAGCAGGGGGCATGAACCGCGAGGAGGCCCCGGGGAAGTCTCCTGAAGACATGTACATCCAACAGAAAGTGCGGGTCCTGCTCATGCTTAAGAAAATGGGATCAAATGTAAGTGCAGTGTCTTGACAGTGACACATACTGTATCTGTAGATGAGGCAATACATCTACAGATACAAAAATATACAAAAGGTAAGATGGGTTCTTCCGGAAGCAGAAAGAGTGGCAACTATTTCATCTCAATCATCTCATCAAAGATTCAGAATGGATAAAGACCCCATGTCAAGATGATGCTTTAGTGTTGCAGCACATGTCTGTTCTGGTGGAAAAGTGATCATCTGGCGGCCTGGGGCATATGGGGCAACTCGAAGAAATAATGTTAAATAGTGAAATCAGTGTGTGATGGTTGTCATTTCAGTTGCTGGCTAAAAAAAGGTACCCTGAAATGGGCCATAATTTCCTGACCTGCTTGAACATATTTGTCCTTTTAAAACTGTAAATGCTCAAAAAGTCTGAGTGTGCAAAAACTTTGGATACTGTTTCACAAGTGCTATGTGATCCATTATGCAAGAATCTCCTAAATTAAGATACATTCTGAAACATTAATTTACATGTCTAAAAATTGTAAGTGAAATAAATCATACCTCAGAATTGTCTTTGTTGAAACACTTGTCACCAACTTTGGCAAATGCTCTACTTTCAGTGACTGTCTTTGTGATTCTTAAAGCTGCTGTAGATTTACATTTTCTAGAAAACAACTTTCACTTTCCAAAAGGGAAGAATGGAAAAAAATAGCTTCAGCATAAATAATTTATTTTTAGTTTTAATTTGATTTCACTAATGACAAAAGTATACTTCTACAAGATAATATTTTGTTTTCTATTTGTTTTATAAATTGGAACCCCCTTTGGTTACTCCTCCTCAGCTTACACCGAGTGAAGAGGCGTTTCTCCGGAATTACGCAGGTGTGGTCCATGCTCAGATGAGCCAGCTACCACAGCACAACATAGACCAGGGTAAGATTGTGTGAAACGCACAGGCACGCACGCACACACACACACACACACACACACACACACACACCATTTTTATTATGTTGGAACCTTTTGTCTTTTTGTTCAATATTGAATTTTGTTTGTTGGATTTTGTTACCTTTTCTATGCAGGTGTCTTAGTTTATATAGTTCTAGTTTTTATATTTACATTCTTAAAGATAAAAGTTTTGTGGACACATATACATTAGGACACACCACTTCACATGTAACAGAGATGCTACTTTGCCCAGACTGAAATCCAGGGAAAATCCCTCCACCCACATTATTCAGTCTTGAGCCTAACAGATTACCAGTGTGAACTACTCAATGGCCCACCAGCACTGTGACATTACTCACATAGCAAACAGTGTGGCTGACTGGAAATGAGTGACTCATCCTCAGAATGGGTGCAGTGCAATCCCAACGCTGCTTCTCACAAGTGGCCTAGATAAACATTCTCAGTTCAAATATTGTCTATATGCTGAAACAAATCGCTTTTGATACGTATTGTCATAAGACTTTGTTTGCCAAGTAATATAGCCTGACATGTGATGAACATGCTTTTCCAGAACACCAGATGGCGTTGTTGAGCCTTCTATATCTCCTCCACAGTTTTAACCTTTTAAACCACAAGAGGGTGCTAGATCAAACAAAACGCTGTATGTGGAGAGGCAGTGCAGTCGCTGGAGAAAACCGCAGCAAATTCTTTTAGAGGATTTTTATGTTAAGTAGACTTTATCAGCTGCTTTTCAGGCTCATACCTGTCGGATAGGATCAATGCTGCCCTCCTGTGGCGAAGCTGCTGGGCCCCTTTATGATACTGGCTCCTGCAGGGAAGCTTCCTGCGTGGCTTTACTACCTACAGTGACATGATATTTCTCCTTGTCTGTGCCCTTGCTCCGTTCCAACTTATCACTGTGGTTTTCTGTGTTGGAGAAACACAAGGATTATGATTATACAGGGTATTAAGGAAGCAAGTAAGAGTTGCAATGACTTTGTCTTCTCTGGTGTTATTTTAATCCTTGTTTCAACCTGCTGGGTATTAAACATATGAATCCATGTATCATTAAACGTTTAATATGGGTGATTGCATCATGGACACTGTAGATTGCATTGTTAAAGTGTCAAGCAGCAGAACATACAGCATTAAATCAGAGATGCTGATTGTGTCAAATCTTAAAAAGTGAGATACTGATTTGAAATCATTAGTTTTAAAAGGATGTTTTCTATCTGTTGAAACAACTACAGACCAGTGGAAAAGTTTTGCTGCATGCCATAGTTTTCTTTCTTCAGGCCGATACAGGATTCAATGTCTATGCTGTGTCAATACTGCTAAGAAGAGCGCCATTAATTATGTACAAATGACTGGTGAAAGGTGCTCTGAGTATGAATTATACATCACAAAAACAGACACATTTTGCGTCGTTTGGCAGTCTGCCACGTTCTCGTTGTGCCAATAAATAATTTGTGGTCTGCATCTCACCTAAAGTACTGTGATTAGGCATGGTGGAGATAGCTGAGAGTTAATCACTTTTAAACGCTGCACTGAAGGACAGCCTTTTTAAGTGTCAGCACATTTGGGGGTCCTTGAGTCGGTGTGAGGAGGTACAGTCAGTTACATTAACAGGGAAGTCAACATTTTGATCTAGTCTTTGATAGGGGAAAAGGGATGAAAGGGAATATTTGATTGCCTAGCAAAAAATACCCAAAAGATGTGATATGTTTGCACCAGGAACCAAAACGTTGTCTTTTCCTTCACAGAAAAATAGACATTTACACCATAAATTGATGCATAAAAAGGACAGATTGGTGGATAGAAATCCACCAGAGTGCAGGAAATTAAGTGTTACACAAAATTTCTGGGGGAGCACCCCCTATAATTTCTCCCCCAAAATGTTGAAGCAAAATCTAGCCTATGCCCCTGCCCTGTATGTATGCAGGTTACATACCTAGATATGTTGTTTTTAAAAAGAAGGCATGTCAGTAAACGACATGTCTGGCTCTTAGTTCGATTCTCATTTCGTAGAGTGGCCTTTTTTTTAAATGAGTTTGACACCCTGCACTAGTATGTTGAAAACACTAGACGTTGCGTTAAACACGCGTCGCGGCGTTATATAATATTAAAAAGTAAGATTTTATTTGATTCTTGTAAAAAACATGAAGGAGTATAGGTAACTATACAAATTGTATTCATACATTTTAGGGAAAAGACATTTACAGTTTTTTGAATTTCAATGAGTTAATAATACTGGACATGTTGTTGAATTGATTTATTTTTTCAAAATTATGACACACGAGACATTTAATATTGGTTTAGTGTAATAGCTGTCATAAAAGGTACATGTTTACTATAATTGCTGCTCAGCTAGCTGTTTTGTGCTTTCAGTTTATAAAGTAATAGCATTTAATGGTGGAGTCACAGATTCTGTAGAATGCTTGTTGTCAAAATGAATTTGTCAAAATCAGTTAATAACTCCTACGATTGACTACCTGTCTGTGCTGTGTGACTGTGCGTTAAGGGGAATTCTGGTGTTAATACACAGACTGGGCTCTGTAAACTGGTATGTTAAGAAACGGGGCACACCGTAGCTAGCAACTTGCCCGTTAAGAGTCGAGGCTATGTATCAACATTCAGCTGCAGCAGTTTGAAACAGAGGACGGGTTGAACATGATGCTGATGCAGGATGCTCTGATACTAGAATGGAGAGATAGCAGCTTCATCGATTGAGGGGCAGCAGGCACAGAGGGCACTGAGGACACAGTGGTATAGTGGAGACACACTAAGATATTCATTAAGGCCAACTCAAGGCTGAAATGTATTCAGGAAATGACGAGGAATAAAGGTTTGGTGCGACAGCCCACAAATGCCAATGTGACAAATGTATTATCATCACTGTCAGTTTAGCGTAGTCCAATAAGAAAGCAAATGTGTGGGTGTTGCAGTCTCATCTGTCGCTCATCATCCGACTGATTGGAAATGTTTCTCAAACTCTGAATTATTCCTTCAGACTGTGCTCAGTTGTCAGTTGCTACCCTGGTTCCCTCTTGTAAGAAACCAGAGAAAACCAAGTAACCGACTCGGGGGTTGCCACTCATATTTCTTTTAAGTCTACGGGTCACTGAATTAGCATTTCAGATAGTTTAATTGGCTGATTACCATACATGCAAATACTGAATTTTGTTTTGCAATTTTAATCAGGCCATAGAGGAATTCTCTGCCAAAGGCTCTAGTGCTGAGAATAAATAGTTTAATTTCCGTTGACTTTCATGCAATGGATACCTTAATGCAGCTGAATAACAGAAGCATAGAGGAATGACGATAGCGGTCGAGAAGCACTTGGAAATGAAGGGTAACTCATTTAGTAAAGCCTGATTTTTGGGACTTTGTTTTAGTGTGAATTGGTTGTTTTTTAAGTAACACTGAATACTAAGTCTCTCTCTCTCTCTCTCTCTCTCTCTCTCTCTCTCTCTCTCTCTCTCTCTCTCTCTCAGCAGTGCTGACAGCTTTTCTGCAGCACAGTAGTACAGACGTTTTCTCTTTCGGCTGTTGTTCTTCCCCCTTGAACTTTCTTATTCACAGCTTCCTATAACTGACATCATGTCACTCTAAACAATACAGTCTGTCAGAGCCACTCATACGCCAGGACTTGTTATCTTGTCTGATTTGACAGTGAGGGAAGTTTACTCTTCCCAGAAAGACGTCTACACAAATAGGATAGACGAGAAGGGGTTTCCATAGCAACCTCAGTTGTCCCAGGAAGGCTAGCGTTCCCTGTGGGCTTTGGTGTTGCTGCGATGTGCTGCATCAGTAGATTGGAGCAGGTGTCAGACGCCCGGGAGGCAATCTGGTGTGCTAATTACACAGCCAAAGTGTGATATTCAATTCTCTCACTCTGTCATTCCCATCCTAACTTCGAGAAAAATGGCCTCTCTTGTTTTAAATGTTACTGCAGCCTTCACTAAACAATTCATAATTCATATTGTTCTTGTTGTCGGTTTACAATAAGACTACTCCTTAAACCTGCCTTTTTAGAGTGAAAGCCATGTGAGCAAGGAGCTGCCTTTTTGTTTGGCGACGCGGCCAGCAGAGAGTGGTATTGATTCTTTCTTTATCCTGTTTGTCACTGCAGCATGAATAAGAGACAGAGACTCAGATTTATGAAGTTCCACCAATGTCTTCCTAACCTACCTTGAATACAGTAGTAGTTATATGGTTGTGTAGACATTTGTTTAAGGATGGTTTCACAACAGCTGTTTCCCACTCTAATGTGCTGAATCTGCCCCCATTTGTCTTTCTGATGAGAACGTCAGAAAGAAAATTGGCAACAGCAACCAATATTTTAACCAAAGTCATGTTGAACTCTGGACCTGCTTCCCAAAAATGTGCTGCCTCATAAGCTAATTTAGTTTCTGGATTTGCTTTATAAAATCTCAGTCATTAAAGCTCTCTTTAAAGGATCCAATTAGAGGAGGAAAAACCACTCCACTTAGGCCTAATGTCAGAGCCTGTTAAATCTCTGACATGAAGAACAAACTGTTGCACAAATCTGATTCCACATTCTCTGTGGTATCTTAAATCCATCATTTGCACGTGGTACATCTTTTTTCTGATTATGGAAAAACAGCAACTTCGAAGTAGATTATTTTTATTTTTAATTAACAAGGAAGTCAATAGAAATATTCCTCAATGTCCGTGTAAAACAGTGGCTGGGACAAAATGGCAATGTGACAAAATAATAATCTGGCAGTAGTATGAGGGGCAAAGGTCTGTCTGCATGGACTGTACATGTCCCTGTATTAATACTCATGTAAAAGATATAAGGGACTTTATACTTGATGGTAGTAACCAGTTACAGGACTGGTTAGTGGACTAAATAGCTAATCATTAATTTTTTTAAATGCACTTTCTCAAAGTAGATCTGTGTTTGTTTGTGTCGACACGTTAAGCTGGACCACACCCCCTCCCTGTGTGGTGCTTCTTTACTGGCCCCTGCTGTTGTGGTCATGGGGTGGGAGGGGGGGTCTTTATCCTCTCAGCTGACCCTGCACAGATTGTGACCCCAAATGCTGCCGCTGCTTCTCTGACTAATAACTCAGTGGTGCTTCATCGTTGCGACAGTAGAGTGGTCATATGGCTGCTTCTCTGCTTATTCAGAGTGGAAGGAGTCGAGGGATGCAGCACGGTGCCGTCTACTTCAAACACACTCCCTTTAGGTTCATTTCACAGCTCTTGTTTCCTTAGGGGTTTCAGTGCAACACACTGTATGGTTTCTTTATTTTGCGCTGTGCTACATTTCGTCAACCACATATTGATTCTCTCCATAGTGCAAAGAAAGGCTTTGTTTGCCTGTGAATTAGTCCAGGTGAATAGATGCAATGGAATTTTTTTTTTCTCCAAGAATTCAAGGTTGTTTATTTGTCATATGCACAACAATTACAACAGCAGTCGTAGGCAATGAAATGATTAACTCTTTCAGGCTCCCTTCAACAATGCGATATAAATGTATAAAAGAAATACAAGTGTAGAGAGCAACGTAAAACCTAAATACACACAAATGTAGTGCAGAGACACAGTGCAGATAAAAATTTAAGTGTAGAGATAAGGTACACCATATAAATATAAGGTAAAATGCTAAATCATTTGAATTGTAAACTAAATAAATGTAATATCGTACATGGAAAGAAAAAGAAAATGGTGCTCTGGATGGTTGGGACTGCATCAAATGATTCATTATTCTCTGTTTCTGTGTCAATCCATTCTTTTTGAAAATAGTGCTTTTTTAAAAAGTCTCTTTTATATTGAAATAGTTCTATATCTGCCGCTATCTTCTATTCTTGAAGAGACCATTTCTGTAATGAAGACCCAGGCTTTTTTTCCGGTCAAAGTATTTATGGAGAACAAATCAGATGACATGCCTGGTTCCGCTGTTATTTATGTAAGCCAGCGTCCACAGCCACTCTGTTTACCCCCATGAGGCAGGGTGAGCAACGGATCGGGCACAGTGGAGGGAGGGGCCAGAGCCGCATCCAAACAACCCAAAAGCTGTTTGCTCATGGATAGCAGCATCATCATCATCAGGTCTGCCATCCACTGAGGCAATCTGCAATTTTTATCCGTCGCTAGGCAACAGTGTTGAGGGAATGAACGTTTCCATTGTGTAGGCTAGAGTTTATTTGTGAGTATGTATATGTGTTTGTGGCAGGGCGAGGTCCCAACTTAACTCTCAGTGCTCAAGTAAAACCGATATAGCCCAGCCATCCACTTGGCCCTGTGGGTGTATTTTGAGAGCATTTCTGATGGCCGTCTAGCTCCAGTTGCACAGTGGTCTGACACGTCAATCTCTGAACTGCCCCGGTACACACGGGGGAACTCCTTCACGCGACCACAAAGTGATTCAGACTGGCATTTATTGTGAAAAATGGTTCATATTGCCAGTTCCTGTGCTAGAAAATATCAGCGGCATTCAGCAGTAGTGTAGTGTGGTTCAGGTCGGAGTTAGTGAGGAATTACATAATTGTGTCTTGTTCAAGCACCATTATCTGTGCTGTCTCAAAGCAGATTAGATGTATGTCAATAGAAGCATGTCTCGGCCCAAATTGGGTTTTTGTTGTTGTTGTTGTTGTTTCCAGTGTTTTTTTCAGTGTGTTTAGTTCTCTCCCCTGCTGCTGCTTTTGCCTATTGGCTTCCTCTTTGCCATAACCTCATTTTGTAGGCCAATGAGCTCCTGTGGGAATAGGAACTTGAAAGTTCAAATTAAAACACGCCCTCCCCCAAAAGTCTCTCTCTTACGAAGCTCCCAGCAATCTGAACAGAAACAGCCTATTTATTCTCCCCACTGAGATATCCAAATGAAACACAAAATTCTGTGTTTGGATGGTCTGATGAGGAGGCTCTGCCTTTGTGCCAAATACATGCGGAAGCTCTCAGTCCCTGGCCTACTTTCATATCTCCACAATAATTAAATCTAACTAGCACTAGAGGGCTGTGGTGAATTTTTTTTTTTTAGCAGACGTGCACGAAATGCCGTTAGGAATTCTTCTCAACCCTGTGCAAAGGCGTGGAACTTGGTATGATATTTATGCAAAATCTTTATATGCATTACATGATCATGCTATACTATGGCAATAAGTTGTCAATTTGAAACTTTCTTCCTTTGGCGATGTTTAAAATTTAGGGGTTTCATAGATCTCACAATCAATTTACTACCGCTACCAAGCTGCAAATGCATTTCACTAGGCTGTCAAGCATGACGGTGCAAGAGGAATTTTAATACTCACCCTCATCACCTAGCGGAAGCACATCTCTCGCTCCCTCCCTCCCACTCACTCTAGGTTCTGTAGACTGAATTTCTAAAATTAAACTAGTCTAGTAAAGTGAGGCCTATGGTAAAGAACAGTTGGATAAATAAGGGGCTGAAAGAGCATTGTGTATTTCATTTCATCTCCCTCTAATATAATTCTTATATGTCCAATCCTTTTTAAGAGAAAAAGGCCCAAATGACTTGATGAATCACAGTTGGCAATATACTAATAAATGATGATGTCATGTTAAACAAAAGCCAGCTGACACAGTGATGTTGTAACTGGCAGGATCCATTAGTTGACTCAACCCAGATAAGCCTGTTAATGTCATTGGGTCCTCATTCAAGCTGGAGTCAGCGATTCTAGAGAGCATTTGTGGTCAGAATCACTTTGTCAAAAATCATTGAATATCTCCTAACTATCCTAACGGTTTGTGTGAACTGAAGAAAATCTGGTGGCTAGGCTATGTAAAGTGTTGTGTAAAGTGGAGTGTAAACAAAAGGGTATGTAAACAAAGGGGGCCCACTGTAGCAAGCAACATACCCGTTTACAGAGCCTAGAATGTGTATTTGCACTGGATTTATTTTCAGTGCGCACACACATTTGTACAGGTAGTGGATCGTGAGGAGATATTCACTGATTTTAGTAAAGTGATTTTGACAACAATCATTCTCCAGAATCACTGAGTGCACCTTTGCAGTAGGTCAAATTAAAAGAGGCACAAAAGGAGAAAAACTAAATCAGACCATTTACCGTTTCAGTCTCTTCTATTTTTGGCTCCATTGATTGTCTTTCAACTCTTAACAGCTTAGTGAGGTTAGGATCATCAGCTGGATTCCTTGTATTGTTCACTCACAGAGGGTCTTGTGGCTCACGGCCTAAGCTGCAACAGCAGAGAAGATTGAATGGCATTGAAGCCTCAGATCTGAGTGTTATCACAACAGAACAGGATGCTGTTTTGAGCCATCCACTCGACGTGTGTCAGTATCTCCCGTCGTGGCACTGCGATGGCAGGCGCTGCCTTTCCACAACAGGTGAACACAACAATGGAGGAATTTCCCTGGATGCAACAAAGGGAATTTCACTGTGTTGTATTCCCACTCTGCTTTTACGGTTGCAGCTGATAGGATTTACTGGATACTGGCGGGATCCAAGGACCTGAGCAAAACTTGGCTTGCATCACACTTTGCACTAAAATGTAGTATATCGAATTCTCCAGAGGATCTCTCTTGTGTGTTTCTGTCATTGTAACTGCATGGATCACATGGTGGTAGATCGGATGGAAACTTTAGCCAGGTCACACCTAGTATCCATGTAAAGCAATGAGGTGAGACATTTCCAGTGAGTCATTCACAAATTATATTTGTTCTGTGCTGCACCTTATTAATGAATTAGTGACTCAACTGGAGAAAACAAACTCCACATACCTCTGTACTGACTTCAGATCCTCTTTGACATATTGAAATGAAAAGTCTTAATTCTACAAATATGAACTCACACATTTATCCGCTAATGACAGGTTTGCGCTTAAAGGTGGAGTCAGCAATTCTGGAGAGTGCTTGTTGACAAAATCCCTTTTATGAAAATCAGTGAATATCTCCTCACGATCCGCTACCTGTCAGTAATGTGTGCGCGCCGAAAGAAAAATCTGTTGTTAATATACAGCCTAGCCTCTGTAAACGGGCATGTTGTTGCGACAGTGGGCCCCATTTGTTTACATACCAGTTGACAGTGCCTATGCTGTCTATCATTGACTCTGGATTAATTAATAGTACGCAGTAATGACAGGAAGCAGATCGTGAGGAGATAGTCACTGATTTTGACAAAGTGATTTTGACAAAAAGCGTTCTCTAGAATTGCTGAGTCCACCTTTTTGAACTGTCAGCCTGTCACTGTTATGGAAATAAAAGCGTCACTTGTTTGGAGGACTCACATTAACATTGTGCCGTTGGTTCTACAGGTGCAGAGGACGTGGTGATGGCGTTCTCCAGGTCAGAGGCGGAGGATCGGCGTCAGTGACCCTGGGCCCCACCACCCCTCCCCCCACAGCTCCCCATTCCACCCCAGTGCATCCCGCCCCCCCGCCCCGCACGTTATCCGCACCAATCCAAACCCCACAAAACGCCACACTGATGAGCTCAGGAGAGGAGGGGTGTGTCTGGGAGGGACAGAAGGGCAGGGGAAGAGAAACACAGGAGGTGGCTGCCTCGCTCTCCCCCAGCCTCTTCCATCCCCAAACCCCTCCTCATACAAGCTGGCACACCATTACCCAGGATGCATTCAAGTGCTTCACAGTGGGTTTTAAGCCTTGCAGACAACAAGGCAGTCAGTGAAAACACTCACAGATTGTGTGGATGAATATCAATTGTTATTTTTCATTTTGTCAGGTGGGTTGGTTTTGTTTTGTATTAAATTGTCTGTGTTGAGACGTTAGGCAGTGTTACGTGTTATATCTGCTGTGGTCACTGGAGGAACTGGCCATTTTAGCAGTTGATTGAAGCAAAGAGAAATATAGTTTTGGTCAAGCGGCGAGTGTGATGATCGAGCGTGTTAGGGGAGCGATTTGACTTATTTCTGCTTACCCTAATAGGGCTGAAATTGTTTTGGATTTAGCTGTTGTGTTGAAAAGGCTTTTGATTCTGTCACACAAGAGGGCCTCATTTATAAACACTTGATGTGTGTAAAAAGTGGCATACACCATGCTCATGTTGGGATGTTTCTGGAGAGAATCAACCCATCATGCTGAAGACTAAGTAGTGAAATAAAGGCCTGTTCCTTTATCAGCTTCTTGCTTTGGGAGGTCAGAGGCTCCTGGTGACCTTTATTCTCTATTCCAATATGCAGCTACATTTTGTTGGTATCAATCTTAATATTTTACATTTAGATTAGATCATTTGGCTCCCTGACAATGCAGTGAGCACCACTGCTGTGACACGCTCATTCACTCTTATCGGTCAAACCATAAATATATATAAGATGAACAAAAACAAAAACGTAAAGTCTTACTGACTCCAGGTCTGCAACATAATACACTCTGTAGCATTCCTCTTTGTGGTTCTGCAGACTGGCCTTGTTCACATGTGCAAATACTAGAAGCAGATGCAGTTTGACGAGCGTGTTAACACTGACACCAGGCCTGTCCATTAATTCTTGTTGGTTAATGATGGGGGTCAGCAGCAGGGCAGCAGCATAACTCCACAGTTTTTGAACATAGGTTTTTGTCGAATCTACGCACCGTTTTATAAATGAGGCCCCACATGATTTTCTGCTGCTTTATTTTGAAACGTAGGCTGTTGAGAGCTTTCCTCACGGGGAAAGTGTAAAAGTTAAAGACACTAGTGGATATAGTCAGAAGAAACATGAAACACACAGTTTACACATTCTCCCCAAACAGTTACTGGTTTTGGGTTATTGTGACGTGGTAAACTTTTTTTTTTATTGTACAGATAGTTGGGGAAAATACAAGAATGAATTGATTGTGCCAATTGTATTTTCTAAAGTTTTTATTTTATTTTTATCTGCAAGATAAAAAATGTAAGATAATGATTTAAGACTGAAAAGAGACGGGCTGTAGTTGTAATTTATTGTTTACTGAATTGACCTGTTCCAGCAACACACATCCTTGAAGATGAAGAACCAGTAGATAGTGAAAGCCTAACGTGAAGCCAGTCTTTGATGTCATCAGCAGTAGCTCTTTGTTGACACTAAAATCACACAAACTCTAATTTTTAGTGAACTGTAACTACGCACATGAAGCCAAACATAAGAACTGTGTGCTATCTCTGACTGTACTGTATCTCTTGCACTATTATCAACGGGATATTTGCAAAAAATACATTTTGATATTTAGCACAGAGATTCTATGTTTGGTTGATTGGATAAAGGAAAACTTTGTTGACATGTTTTTATTCCTTCAGTGATTTTAAACAAAAAAAAGAGAAAGAAGCCAACTCTGTGTTAATTGACTCAACTGGAACACTCAAATGAATATTTGTTAAAAACAGACAAGATTTTTTTTTTCTAGTGACACGCTCAATATTTAATGTGTTTTAAGTACAGTTTTTAACTTGTATAACTTAAAAATAAATGTAACGTAATGTTTTCAAGCCAAGCATGTCTGCCTCGTGGTATATGATCATTCAAGTGGCGCCTAGGATCTTTGAAGCCTTGCCACAATGACCATTGTTTGTACATTCTTGACGTTTGTGGAAGCTACTTGCTCTTTTAAAATGTAAAAAAAAAACACATTTTTCAATGGGTAAAGTGTTATCCATCACATCTTGTTGGCAATAACTTTTATTTGAATGTCCTCAGCCATCTTTGCAATGCAAGCCGCCAACAGATCTGCCACGCTGTCCGCCTATATGACAAAGAAATTTGTCTTTTTATGTTTACTTTTGTTTTTAAAACATTCTTTACCTGTCTATGCATTGTTTTGTTTTTGTTTTTTTCTAAAAAGGCGTCTTACTGTACATTTTACCTATCATCAGGGTTGTTCTTCAGCCGTCTTTCAAGTTGTGGATGAATGTGTGTGTGAGTGTATGAATGAGATTCTTGTCGAACTTGCTACCGGTTTTCATTTTCAGCATGCTGTTGAGTTTGAATAGTATCGATGTATCTTTTTACTGTGATGACCTGACCTTGCCTAATTGTCCCTTTCTTTCCCCTTTCTTCTTTTGTGCTGCCTTTTTGTATTTTATTTTTTCTCTCTGTTGACATTGATTAGTTGGTTTTGTTTTGTATGGCTGCTGACCATGTCTTGACTTAATGCTTCCAAATCCTATACCAACTGAACCATTAAAGATATTTTAAACGGTGAAAAATTGCCTTTCTTTCTTTTCTCCATTAGAAAGTTAAACCTTTTCAAACACGCAACATTCTCAGACATTTCCTACATAATAAATAAAGTAAGAATAAGAGGCCTGTCTTTAGATAAGGCCGAATGCTGGTGGGCCAGGGAAGAAAAACAATCGGCAAAGTCATAAGGGTAAAATCATGTTTTCTTTTGTTCATATCACCTGCATGTACATAAAAAAAAATTACTGATTTGTTCAGTTGATAAGTGAAAAATGCAGTTTGAACACAGATAAGTATACACATTTGATTGAATCTGAAAATCGGAAGAGCTGGGAGTCCCGCAGACAACAAAGAATGTCTCTACTTGAGGTCCACTTTCAAACTTAATCTGGAGTTTACAAATACTGTATATCATGCTGTTTTCATCAGAGGTGGTATTTACATGTTAGTTCCCATGCATTCAGACACGCATTTCATTCAGCTCCACACCACACTTACTGTAACAGCAGTGACACCTCATGTTCCAAGACTTTGTGACATCTTCACTATTGTGAATTGACTTGTCATACAAAAACACAACCTTCTCCCTTGTTACCTAATAGTAACCAGCCTAGTACATCTTCCCGTCAAAATAGTAACGCATATGTTAAAAATTGGTAGTGGGAAAGGGGGGCTCTATGTTTGTCCTATGTGCTAAAGATGAGCATCTGTTCACTGTTCCCATGCCCCTTTTCACAGATGCATGACAATCCAGCGATTTAAAGGGAGCAAGCTGTGGTAATAACAGGCCAGCTGTTGTTGGGCAATGTTTTTCAGTGTTCTTCTTGAGCCGCTTTAGACAGTATAGCTGTCATTTACTGTTTCTCACTAGAACAAGGTGAACACTTGTTTTGTAATTCATAAACCTCAGCCACTGGTAGGCTATTAGATCCTGGTGTGGTGATTTTGTGTATCCAAGGATCGTTTATTAACACCAGAGATGAAATTGTCATCTTTGTCAAGAAAATGCATTTTCTGTTTGCATTGATTACAATGATTTCTTCTAACAATTTGCCACGAGACGCATGTTGGAGTGACAGTGTCCGGACGTCATTGGACACAATGCTGCTGGCTGAAGTGTGCGCAAAGTGCTGCATGTGAGGGCAGCACATCTCTCCTTCCATGCACATAAGCTCCCTCCCTGGCTGTACACGTGAGCCTCGATGCTGTGTTTATCCGATGTCAGACAGATCAGACCCACAGCAGCTTGTCTGTGCACCAGCCAGCTGATAACTGCCACCAGCACTATGCCGTCACGTTATGCAACAGTGTGTGTATGAGTGTGTGAGTATGAGTGTGTATGCCTGCACAGCATACTGTATTTGCGCATCTACACACTGAGGACAGCTGCTCATCAACAGCAGGGTGAAACACAAACACTGTTAATAAGTATTTGGGAATTCAGGTTATTCTGTTAGACAATACTTATTTTGAATGGCACTTGTGTGGTTCTATACTTCCAAAAAATGTATCCTCCTTTGAGTATTGAACACCCACTCCCTCTAGGCCGGAAAAGGCTTGCTTCTTTACAGTGCATGTGGGCTGCTTTAACAGATAGGAAAAAGCATTTAAAATTTTCATGTGACCTTCCCAAATCCCTCCTGCAGCATACAGTGCTTCTCCTCTGTCCTGTCATGTGCTGAGTATTCATCAAACTGTTGCAATTTTAGTAAAAAATTGTCAAATAATATGCTATTTCTGACAGAGCTTATAGGGGCATGGATGAGGGCGACAGCATGACACATAAGAGGTGTATTGATACTGTATAGCAATATTTATATATATATATATATAGACAGTATATATATACGTATTTGCATATGGATATTGCGATAGTGTTTCCTAATTTGGCCGAGGAAGCCTTAGACCATGTTGTAGTAGGCTATAGCTGACACATTTCTGTGAATTTGAGTTTTTTAATTCAAGTCCAAACTTTGGTTTAGGGCATACTGACATGCAGCAAGCTATACACAGATTAACCATTGTACATCTTTTGATTCTATGACTGTCCTTTATATAGGGTTTACTGCACATGTATGACTTATTAGCCACATGGGATGAAGTCTATTCCACCATTCAACCGGAAGATATCAGGACAATCCCATCAATGGAGGACCACTGAGAGGTGAACACCGCCCAAAATAAGTCACACATACCGTCTGAGAGGAATCATCATCTTGAGAGCAGCGGCACATTTGCACGTCAAGCAGAAAAAACAAACATACAGTAAGTACTCAATGGTCTCTGATGTCTCAGTGAGGGACCAGCCACGATAAACCGGCCACTCCCTCTATCAATGGGTTTTTAAGGTGTTGCTACCATGTGTTTCCAAAACAGCGTCAGTGATAGGCCTACTACATGTCTGAAGTCTGAACCAGAGGGATGGAAACCATTCATCTAAAACATATTTTGATGAAGGTGGTGGAGAGTGCAGTTGAACATGTTGGCCAAAAGATCTCCCACTGTCCAGTTGTTCATCTGTACTGAGATCTGATGGGCTGAGGGCTACTACGACCTCATTAATCACATCATTTTCATACTCACTATATAATATAATAATACAATATATAATGCATGGGAAGGCCATATTTCAGAAAGAAGGTTTGAAGCCACATTACTCTCCAGACCTGGCACTAAAGTGACTCCACCTCCACACATTTGAGAGGTAGGATATAACTTTACAGCTCCAAATGAATGCGATCAGCCTCACCTTTCATCTTCAAAGCCAAAGAGAAAAAAGAAAAAAATGAGCGTGCGGCAACTCCAGGAGCAAAGGGAGGTGTCTCTCCCTCCTACCTTATGACTCAACATTAGGAGGCAAAGCCAGAGCACCCAGAGCAGATGAGAGGGAGAGGCAGGCAGGCAGGCAGGGAGGGCTCGGGCTGAGAAGTAATGCAGCACTGCACAAAGCTCTGCAGATACACTCTAGTCCTCCCAAAACCTCATGACTAATAGATGAGATTTGCTTCATCTTGCAACGTCTATAGCTCCTCTCCACAGAGAGAAAACCCCTTCCTTTATGAATCTCATGCTCATGCTTTTCTGTTTGATTGACTCTCTCTCAGATCTGTAATCCTGACACATCTAGGCCTATGTACAGGTCTTCTGGACATAGGATACTGTGCGTGCACAAGAAAAACATCTTATTTTTATAAACTGACATAGCATATGATTGCTGTTCCTGCCTCATGGAAGCATATAGCTCATCAGCAATGCACGCTCTAATTATGGATAGGGCTTGGCAGTTGGCCTCGATTAGGTTACACCATGGTCGAGTGTTCCTAATGCAAATTTACAACATAATAAACATGAGGGTCAGTGGAGTTGAAGAGGTGAGCAAGAAGAAGTGACCTACAATTTCTGGAGTGTTTGGGTGCATGTGAGCGCTCAACAGCAGAGTGATGAATTATCACCAATAATAGCCTATTTCAATCTGCTTCCAACACATATACACTTTGCACTTACCTTATATCCCTTTTGTAAAAGCACAATAAGACAAGGTGTTACTTTCCTGGCAAGACAGCGTTTGTTTGAATGGTTTAATGCATTCCTATGAAAGCATTCCAAGCCCATAATGTGGCATTTTTTATTTTGCCACCCAAGTGCCGGGGCATGATGCATTGAAATTAAGCCTTGGTAATGAAAAGCTTTTCAATACAGATTCAGACCAGATTCCTACTGCACCTGGTTGTTCCTAATCAGGGCCATATATTGGTTTAGCTGCTGTGGGGTCATGGCTTGGCTCCTGTGGACCAGCTGTGTGTTACAGTCATCCTATTTTAAATCCATCAACCATTGATCGTAAGAGAGACTGTATTTGTTGCAGCAAAGATTTGCAGCGTCCACTCTCTTTCCCCCTATGAGTGTTATGAGACACTGGGCTCCTCACGGCGTACTGTCTTCAGCCATCTGCTCGAGCTCTTTGAAGCTGGGATATTGCTTTGACAGGAGCTTATTTCCGCAATATACTCTTAGGATCACCGTACCTATCCACCTCCAGGATTCCCACTCCAATGCCTTCACTAGGACTTCATTATTTCCTGCACATATAATACGTGTGCGTAGGCAAAATGTGTGGAGATGTCATCTCTGTTTTTTGCATATGACACAGGAAGCGGAGAACATTGTGGGTAGAATTCAAAAGTTGATTGCAAGTATTATTGCATGTGTACATTCTCCAACTCCTATTAAACTTCACTGCAAAAAAAACATCTAAATATTAATGTAGTGATCTCTATCTCTGAACTCTGATGGCATAGTTTGACAGGTGCAGGAAAGACCAATTTCAGTTGCTCTGGAAATTGACACTGTGTGCAAACATAAGCCCACCAAATGTTATAAATGTGATTAACTGCCTATGAATGTACACGCACATTTCTGCTCAAGCTTCAAAATACCAAGACAGGCCTGTAACTGGCTGTCAAAGCAAACAGATTCTGGCTGTGCCCTCAGGCCTGAAGTATGCATCACGTTGACTGAAATAAGCACGAATGACTGCTGTTGCTGCAGGCACAGCATATACTTAGACAGTGTTTAAACAAGATCCAACTACAACAATAACACAAGTGCTGCAGCCAACTGCACTGTTGTGTCGTGCACAAAAGCCATGTAGTAAATCATAGTAGCTACAAATAGTAATTTTCCCTAACTTAATTTTCTTAAATAAAATAGTCCAAGCTTTCTTTATCAGTTTAATTCACCCAATGCAGTAGGAATTTTAAGAAGCTGGACATCAAAGTGATCAAATTCCTCTATAAGTTGGTTGGGGAGGTAAAAGAAAGCTGCACTGCCAGCAGAAGCCATGGCATTGATTAATGAAACGGACTCCGAGCTCTCAAATTCAAAGCTGTATTTATTACTCTGTCTTCTTTTTCTGCAGATGATGGAGTCTGAAAATCGAAAAACATAAACTCTTCAATATTTTTTAGAGACAGATAAGTCTAACTGTTATTGGTATGACTTATTTTCCCAACCGAAACTCAGGTCATTAATGAGATGAACTGTCGATTCAACTGCCTCGCACACTTTTAGACACCAAATCTGGCCATAAAAAGCAAGATAAATCACATTTGGACTCACTGGGGACGGAGCTACGTGGACTTTGACCCCAGATGAATAATTGGAGCAGTGACGGCGGTGCAGCATCCTGCTGGATGCTGGGAATGCGTCAAAATGACTCAGCGCTCTGGTCGAGAGAGGACAGAGTGGACATCCATCACACCAGCACTATGTCCGTATAGGAGCCTCACGCCTGCTCTGTCATTGTAAGTATTGGCTCAGTGTGCAGCAGAGCAGACACTGCTGACAGCCAGCGCTGAGGAAAAATTACTGACCTTGTTCTGCCCAGAGGTTGAACCAATCTGGTTGCAAGTTGAGGAGGAAGAAGTAATTAGTGGAATTGCAGGAAAGGCAAACCATAATGATGTCTGAAACAACGCTGGCTGTATGGACGCAAATGACTTAACCCGGGCCAGTTTAACCTGCCCCAGGGCAATAATGAGCTGTGTACTAGCTTCATTTATTTTGGCTTTAGCCCCCGCAATAATCACCTATCTCCTAAACTTTGCCTCAGATTTGCTGTTAGTTCGTGGTAACTTCATTGAATTCAAACATGAGGTGCATTCAGCTCTTATAATTTCTGTTTATGTGCGCTTTATTACTGCGCAGTACCAAACACTTTTGTTATCACTATTACCATCACTGGCACTGTCTGTAACTTCTCTCTATCCAACCACACATGCAGATGGACTAAATAACCATGTTGTTGACCTCTCCGTCAGAAAAATCAGTAACTAAAAGTTCTAATAATTGTACACATTTAGCAACATTTACATTTTACAGGTGTTGGGTGAACCTCCTTGAGGTGTTTTACATGATATTGCCAATATAAACAACATCTGCCTATCTACTTTCAACATTAACAATTTGAGCTCTTCTCTTTTCACCTTCTTCCACGGCTACCAGAGTTCTGGTTCATCTACATAACAGCACACTATGGTCTCTTGTTTGACCCTTGAAGCATGGTGGCCGTTTGCACAACAGCCTCTGAGCTGCTCATTATGACGCCCTGTATGACCTCCACGTAGGAATTTGCAAATGCATACATCAATACTCATCCCTTCAAGCTTTATTGTCATGAATGGAAGAGAAGCAGCACAGCCAAAGCATTTGAGGACATCAATAGGTTGTAGCTGATGCACAATTATCAACAATATGGAACTTATGCAACCGCATAATTGATGACTGGCACAGGAGCAGCTTTAACCAGCAGCACCTTTTTTTATTATTAAATTAAAAAATATATATATACAGTCATATGAAAAAGTTTGGGAACCCCTCTCAGCCAGCATTATAATTGACTCTGCTTTCACACAAAAAAGATAAAAGTGGTATGTCTTTCATTTACCAGGAACAGCTAAGTACTGGGATGTTTTCCAAACAAAGATTTTTTGAAAAGCAGTATTTAGTTTTATGAAATTAAATAAAATGTGAAAAACTGGCTGTGCAAAAATATGGGAACCCTTGTGGTCTTGCTGATTTTAATGCCTGTAACAGCATGTAAAACTGATGACTTTAAACACAAAATTGGTTGGATTATGTTGTTAAGCCTTGAACCTCATATAAAGGTCTGTTTAATCATGATAAAAGGTATTTTAGGTGCCTAAATGCAAGTTCCACTTCTCTTTGACTCTCTGCAGAAGTGAGACAGAATGCGATCATCAAAACAGCTCCCAAAAGATCTTAAAAACAAAGATTATTCATTGTCATGGTTTAGCGGAAGGCTACAAGAAGCTTTCCCAAAGGTTTAAATTGTCAATTTCTACTGTAAGGAACGTTGTCAGGGAATGGAAGGACACAGGCACAGTTGCAGTTAAACCCAGGTCTAGCAGACCAAGAAAAGTACAAGAGCGGCATATGCGGCGGATTGTGAGAATGGTTGCACACAACCCAAAGATCACCTCCAAAGACCTGCAAGAACATCTGGCTGCAGATTTTGTATCTGTACATGGTTCTACAATTCAGTGCAATTTGCACCAAAACATCTGTATGGCCGGGTGATGAGAAGGAAGCCCTTTCTGCGCCCACGCCACAGATGGAGTATGCAAAAGCTCATTTAGACAAGCCAGCTTCATATTGGAAGAAAATGCTTTGGACTGATGAGACAAAAATTAAGTTATTTGGTCTTTATAAAAAGCAGATGTTTTGGTGCAAATTGCGCTGAATTGTTGAACAATGTACAGATACACAATCTGCAGCCAGATGTTCTTGTAGGTCTTTGGAGGTGATCTGTGGGTTGTGTGCAACCATTCTCACAATCCTCCACTTATGCCGCTCCTGTTTTTTTCTTGGTCTTCCATGCCTGGGTTTAACTGCCACTATGCCTGTGTTCTTCCATTTCCTGACAACGTTCCCTACAGTCGAAATTGACAATTGAAACCTTTGGGAAAGCTTCTTGTAGCCTTCCCCTAAACCATGACAATGAACAATCTTTGTTTTTCAGATCTTTTGGGAGCTGTTTTGATGATCCCATTCTGTCTCACTTCAGCAGAGAGTCAAAGAGAAGTGCAACTTGCATTTAGGCACCTAAAATACATTTTCTCATGATTAAACAGACATTTCTATGAGGTTCAAGGCTTAACAACATAATCCAACCAACTTTGTGTTTAAAGTCATCAGTTTTACATGCTGTTACAGGCATTAAAATCAACAAAACCACAGGGTTCCTATAATTTTGCACAGCCAGTTTTTCACATTTTATTTTATTTCATACAACCAAATACTGCTTTTCAAAAAACATACCACTTTCATATTTTTTTTGTGAAAGCAGAGTCAATTATAATGCCGTCTGAGAGGGGTTCCCAAACTTTTTCATATGACTGTATATATGATGCATATATTAGTGTCTGATGACTGATTTATGTGCAAGATTGACATATTTTCTCATTTGACGACCACCCACTGCATATACAGACACACACACTCACACACACGCACGCACACACACACACACACACACACACACGCACACACACACACACACACACACACACACACTCACACACAAACACACACACACACACACGCACACACACACGCACATGCACACACAGAGGAGGTGGTTCGGAGGTGACACAGCGTGTGCTTTCATCTGTCTGCAGGTGCCGTTGCCATGGCAACAATGGATGAGATTCTCGCAGAGTGAATCAGGAGTTGACTGTCGGTTCACACTCTGCCCTGTGATCAGGTCCTGACCTCCTCTGGGGCCCTGGAGAATAATGTGTTGGAGAAAGATTCTGCCAATTTTCTATTTTATTTTTTTGTTGTTCATCTAACATCTCTCAGCTCTCTCTGTGACACCCATATCCTCGGGCCTTCCACTTAAAATTAGAGAGCAGCTGTCCATGGATTATCTTATCCTGAGACAGATTCTTAGAATACCTTGGACAGAATTATCCTGAGGGCGACGCAGAGAGGAGGTATGGGGCTAGGAGCCATTTTGGGGGTGTGTACGTAAATGCCTATTTTGAACCATGTCAGTATCCTGGCAGGGGATATGAATCTGCCAGAGTGAGGGGAATTACACTCAAATCCTCTCTAAATGCTTCTTTTTTGGGAATGAGGTTACAATTACAGTTAACTTTTTTACTGCCATTTTGGTCTTTTTCGTCGCAGATGCAAGCTCATCTAAGGGATGAAAAGCAAACACAGGTTTAGGCTTTGTATAATCTTTTTTTTAAACCAATTTCTAAGAAATTTGAAAAGCCATAATCAAGTCTGTTTTTCTTAATCCTTAGGGGTGCACTTGTCACCAAGTGGCTGTATTTTTGAGTGTTTGTGTGTGTGTGCGTGTGTGTGTGTGTGTGTGTGTGTGTGTGTGTGTGTGTGTGTGTGTGTGTGTGTGTGTGTGTGTGTGTGTGTGTGTGTGTGTGTGTGTGTGTGTGTGTGTGGTGTGTGTGTGTGTGTGTGTGTGTGTGTGTGTGTGTGAGTGTGTGTGTGTGTGTGTGTGTGTGTGTGTGTGTGTGTGTGTGTGTGTGTGTGTGTGTGTGTGTGTGTGTGTGTGAACGCTCCTGAGTTTCCCAATGGAGCCCTAATGGGAGCTGTGAGAAGCTATTTACAACAGCATCCAACAGGGCCGGGCAGGTGCTCCATGGAAAATATAGTCACACCTCTGGTGGGTGGGTTCAAGCACCGTATGGGGCTTTCCACACACTGACATCCCTGAGCAGAAATTGCATCTCATCAAGTCATGAAGAGAGCCGTTGCATTATATACACAGTGAAATCATTTACAGACGACCGTGGGGGGTGATACACATATAGAGAGATAGCTAATTCATCTCAATCTGAGCTCCAACTGTACCAATATGGCAGCATGAGAAGCGTGCCCTGTTTAATGAGACTGTGTGGTGGTACTGTCGTCGTCACCGCTGGATTATTGATGCCTCTTAGCTCCTCTGCCTGGCTCATTTCTGTCTGTCTCCCCAGGGAATGGGGCGCGCTCACTCACCTCCATCCTGGGTGACAGCCGGGTATATATTACCTTACCCATTCCCACCTGCTGACACTGCAGCTAACGGCCGGCAGCCAAGCATTTTAATATGGAGGCAAGTCAGGGAGAAACAGAGGAGGGAGAAGCGAGGAGGTGTGTGTGTGTGGGTGTGTGTGTGTGTGTGTGTGTGTGTGTGCGTGTGTGTGTGTGCACGTGCGTGCACAGTTGTTATGAGTGTTTGTGTGTGAGCCAGAGAGATGGGGAGTGGCAGTGAGATAAAGGGAATAAGGAGAGAGATGAGAGAGAGGAGAGATGAGGCCTTGCCAGTTGAAAATCAATAATTAAAAGGTCATGTGAAGAGTGGGAATGAGAGTGAGTGAGTGAGATGTGTGTGTGTGTGTGTGTGTGTGTGTGTGTGTGTGTGTGTGTGTGTGTGAGAGAGAGAGAGAGAGACAGACAGAGAGAGAGAGACCCTTTACCTAAACCTTAATCCTCCATTAGCATGCAGCTGCCACAATCTACTGCTTCCTCATCATCATCACGTGAGGTCACAGGGGATGCCGGATTTATTCACGTTAAACTTTTATCCTGCTGTATGAGCACGAACTGGAGACACCAAAAGAGTTTCAGGCTGACATGAACCAGTGTTGAACTGTAATAGCTGAATAATACATATACTTAAGTCAGTGTGCTTCTGTCAGTTGCATTATAATACACGCACATGGTGGAAGACACTTCCGACACGCTGATGGAGACCTTATTCATGGCCATATTGTCCTCATACCTGGTGCTACTTTTTTGTTGAATGGGTGTTGTGCAGAGTTCATTCCGAGAGCAGCCCAGTGTTACCAGTGCATCACTAGCTGTCTAACTTGGTCAAAAAACTGAAAAGGCAAAGCTCAACAAAATCTATAATGAATGGACATAATCAATCAAATGGATGCATTAGCTTTAAAATCCCCAGAGCAATGCACAGGTTATCACAGAACAGATATGTTGATTCTCATGAGCGTAGCCAGAAAACCTTTAAAAAGAGGATAAAAGTCCTTTAGACAGAGTCACAGACAACAATCCTGAGGGATCATGCGTCATGTGTTCCCAAAGCTCAAAGTCATTTATGGTTGCTAAGGCTTTTCATGGAGAGGGGTTCATGAACTAAGCTGGGCTTTTTAAATTGCTCCCTGTCTGCGTTGCTGGCCTGGCCAGTAAATAATCGCTTATCTCGGTTAATGGCAGGCTAACAACATAATTATGTGCAGTCGGGGACACTACAGTGAGACCACCTGAGCCACAGTATGCTAAGCTGACTGTAGACCCTGATATGTCTCTGTGATTTACTCTCTTACCGCTCGACACCAGCTTTAAGTGTGTTTATGAGTGTGGGCTCTCACACAGGCCAGAGGTCAGTTTGCACTTATCTTCGGCTTCACATCAACAGCCATGCTCAAACCCGCCACAGGCAGAGGGAAATACTTCCGCTTCTTTTTTAGTTTACCATGAAATGTGGTGGAAGTTTGAAATCTGGACAAAACAGCAGTTGACCAATTTAGATAATGTGACTCCATGTTGACCTGGGTTGAATACTTTGCTCAGATAAGATTTGGTTGTATACTTACCAGATGTTTGATGTGTGGGCCAGTCTCAGCATCTGGGTCAGCATGCTCCCAACAACACTGCACAATCACTCACGGAGAACCCCCTTGCTCCAAGCCATTTGAACCTCCTCCACTTTAATGTCACCCACACATGCCATATGAGCCTCCTTCATGGGTAACGAGGGAGCAGGCTGCTCACTTCCATGTCTGGACAGCAGGTTTTCCCATGCACAGATTTTAATCACAGGCATGTTTCAACTTGGGGGTTGTGTACTTAAGCTTTTTTGTCTGAGTGTACCCCACAGCCCCGTAACAGTATATCATTTGAATTGATAAAAAGAAACTCCCGCACACTGTCTCGCTTTCTCGCTTGTACTATTGCTAATTCCTTGAAAAGCAACATTTATGTCATCAGACCTTCATCTGGCATTCATTTAGAAAAAGGGGGATATTGTTAAAACTTACCTTTGAAACCATTTGCTCATTTAATTAGGCAACTTTTAACAAATTCCAAATTTTCTATTATTACCAAATTCCAAATTTGAAAATAATTGAGAACCAAATGCTCTTTTATTTATTTTTAGCTAACTATTACAACCATTAATTCATACTTTTAGCTAAATATTTCAACAGTTTATCTACAGTATTAGGCCATTTTTTGCTAACTTTTTAAAACCATGGATTTATCATTTTTGGCTAACTATTTCAACAATTTCATTGTACTTAGCCAACTATTTCAACAATTATTTTCCTATTATTAGGTACATCAAGCTTAATATGTCAACAGTTTATAGGCCTACTTTTATCTAACATTTTCAATCATTTAGATAGGCTAACTATTGCTACGTTTCATCTATTATATTCAGCAAACTATTTCAACGGTTTAAACAATTGTAATACGTTATCCATTTATTTTAGCTAACCAGCATTTTCCAACAATTTATCCATTGTTTTTAGCCAACTATTTCTACACTGTTTTTGTTGCAATTTCTAATTAGTTGAGTTACATTAAGTAGCCCCGTGGAAACTGAAGTTTCCCCCTGCTGTACAAAGTACTACTGGATGAAAATGAATGGTCTACAGTACTTTATGTAGGCATATATGTATATAACAACTCAATTTACATTTGAACAACACAATTTAACACAGTCCAACATGGCTATATCATCAGCTGCCATTCCTAGGGCCCTAATGTTCAGTACTCAAAATGAAAGACTCCGGGGAGCCAAAGGACCCTGTCTATCAAAGTTGAATGATTGGACTCGTTGTGACAGCCATGTCGGTGCCCCCTCCCTAAAATCACCAAGGCAATAAAGCCAAGGAGGTGAGAATTTGACACTGGCTTGACCTAAAGTATGAACCCTTCCCATGGCATGTCAGAGGTGACCTTCTGTTGGTGTCGTGGGTCAAGGTTTTAAAACAAGAGCATCAAAATCATGGCACCCACACTCCTATGAGCAACCTGATGCCCATCTGGAGGAATCCGCCATGCAAGGGTAACAAATGAAACAAATATAACATGTTTGATGACCAATATTGGTGATGCAACTAAAATCCAGCTCTTGTGAATATGGATGTGAACGCTTAATCTGCAGGGTCCTTGAGCCCTATAGAGAGGACTAAAGTATTCTGTGTGTTTATCATGCCTCCATCTGTCAGATTCCCACTCACTCCTGCCAGGTGTTTCTTGGCTATCCTTTTAGTATCCTTGCATAAGAAACAATGGGGCGTGAGAAACAGATTAAGCTGCTGGCTATTGACAATATAACAGACCATAGCGTATCCAGCGGCTGGTTCACATGCCAAAGAGTGTCACAACATAATATTGTAACAGGGATTTTTGGGCAATGTGTATTTTTTCGAAAAAGGGTTTGAAAAGGACATCCATAGAAGTATGGAATAAAGATCTGTCTGAATACATCCGGCACAATTCTCCCAACAGCTTTCAAAATAGAACAACAGGGGTGAGTTTTCAGGCCACTCATAGTGAGCTAACTGAGTGTGTGCTAAGGGAGGCAGTGGTTAATAAATGACCATGTGAGACAGCCCAGGCTCTAAAATAAATGGGAGCAACTTAAAGGCATCATAGGAGATTATCTGCAATATGCACTTTTTAATATGTTGTGAAAAGTGCTTTTTACACCCCAACAGCAATAAATGACTTATGGGCAATGAAAAAGAAACGAAAAACCCCCAAATTCTGTACCTTCTATAAACCTGTTAAAATGCTGACCAATCCAATCACAATCCTGCGCGTTCTCTCCCCTCTGTGTGCGAGCCTGAGCGCGTTCACGGAGGGCAGAGAAAGCGTTCGTGCCATATCGTAGTAGGCTACCTGGCAGTGGACTAGTGGAAGTAGCATAACAAGCTTACACAATGGAACCTACACAGAAGTTACCAGAGGTGTGGACTAGACTCGAGTCATGAATTTGATGACTTGAGACTGACTTGACAAAATGTAAAGAGACTTGCAACTTGACTTGGACTTTAACATCAATGACTCGTGACTTGAGCCTTTTGACTTGACAAGACTTGCTACTTTCCCCAAAACCCAAAGATTAAAAAGTAGGCTATATTTTTAAGTAGGCTACTGCTCTGTATCTTTCATCATGTAGCCTAGTGTAGGGGAGGAAACTGGTGGATGTCGCCTACCGGTACCGCGCTGATCTGCTTATCACTGGTTTCACTTCAGAGGTGTCGGCCAGAACACCACTTAAGGCCAAAAACGTCAGACTATAAGCATGAGAAGAGGAGTATGGTTTTTCCGCTCTTTATTTTCCTTCTTTCACAGGCACAGCAGCATAGATCGCAGGAAAAGAGACACAGGCTTACATTCCGCTCGTGAGGAGACGTTAGAACAGCTGTTGCGACCTGCGAATCGCGGCCGTCAATAACATCCATAAACTGTAACTTATAACAGCGATCGGGACTGCATGTACTTAGGCCTACTCACACACGGCACGGGTGATTCACATACACGTTTCAACTGTGTCGACTACTGCGGCAACATGCGCGCTCACACACCTGACCGAGAGAGAGAAGAGAAAAGGAAACTTACTAGACAGACCCTCCGGCCGACCGACGTCACGGCCACTAACTGACAGCTATACTGTCATCCACACTGAACAAAACACATCTTAACACTCTATAAGAAATAACAACACTGTAACCTATAAACTTTGGGGCCTTTTCTGCATGTAGCCTATGTGTGAGTGTTTGTGTGTGTGAGTTAAATGTTAACAATCACTGGTAAACAGTGCAATTGGGAAGTGCAGCCAGCAGCGCTCGTGCACGGCTGTGTGTCGAGGGGTGGGGGAGGGAGTCCCGAGGGGAGAGGGAGGAGTTAAACGGAACTCCGAGGACAAGCTAATTTCAAATCATGCTAGCTCTCTCAGATCGTACAGTATAGCTTTAAGTGGAAGATATCCATCACAGAGGGTATACGTTTTAAATGTTCCCTGTGGAGAGTGTAGGAATCAGACAGCAAAGACAGCTTGAAGGTGCATGGCTTCAGTCCACCCCTGTGTGATTTGTTGCCAGACTCCTAGGCTCCGAGTACAGACCCACACACACTGGCTTCAAAATCTCCCGGGAAAGGACTTGATAACATCCGGAGCTTCAAAAGTGAGATTTAATTTTCACCCAGCCAGGGATTTTTCTTCTCCAAATGTATTCAAGAAGAAAGTCTAGGAGCAATCCGTATTGAAGTAGAAATAGGCCTGAAGTCTCACTTAAATATAAAATTAATCTTTCAACAGAAATTGAAAATTGAGGCTTATAATTCAATGAGGCGACGGCACACATTCAGGTTTCCCCGCAATTTATTCTTGATTTTTAGATAAAGAAATTGAGCATGACTTAAAAAATGAACAGCAAATTGGCATGGAGGGCTTTAGTCCTCTGATTTAATTTTTCTGAGTTGCTCCCCTTGGGCAAATGCAATACTTGAACATTTCCTCAGATTTGCTCCTTTGTGAAAAAGACACCAAAAACCAAATAACTGTCTCTTTACACATCATTAAAAATCACATAGTCTTTGGGCTCTCCCAACCATTCCCTTCAGAGCAATTATCTCCAATAATCTGTGTCCATAAGAAGGAAAGTGGAACAAATAACTGGTATTCCAACATCTTCCGGTAGCTGGGGGAAGGAAAGGTAAATAGTATTTAATGACACAAACTGCAGACACAACACAGGAAAGAGAAGATTGAGAAGCTGAGGCACTTAATGGTCAGGACCACTTTTGGACTCCCATCATTGCAAAGAATTTTCATGCTCTGTGGGCTGCCAACCACCCACCATGATTGCGGCCCTGCGGTAATGTCTCCAACAATGTGATTGGGACTGACTGTGTCCAACCCCCCAGAGTATCCACCCCCTGTCTGTGCTGACAGAGTGTATAACTAAAGCAGAAACTGAGGTGGAGGGATTTTGAATAATGTGAGTGTCCATGAGGCGTCTGTGACCTTCGACCATCCAACTAATGTGTTGTACTTAATCCCCAAATCCTTTTTCTGTCAGCTCGGTCTTTGGGACAGACTGCAAGTCAAGTTCTTCTTTATGTTGAGCAGCCGCGAGGAGGAAAACAGAGCCACCAAACAGGGCTGATAATATGGATAACTTATAAATGAACCTACTGCACCTAGCAAATCTATCTATCTATCTATCTATCTATCTATCTATCTATCTATCTATCTATCTATCTATCTATCTATCTATCTATCTATCTATCTATCTATCTATCTATCTATCTATCTATCTATCTATCTATCTATCTATCTATCTATCTATCTATCTATCTATCTATCTATCTATCTATCTATCTATCTATCTATCTATCTATCTATCCATCCATCCAGCCATCCATCCATCCAGCCATCCATCCAGCCATCCATCCATATATCATAAGGCCTGTTGTACTAATATTAATAAAACAACACACTGTGTCCATTCCCATAGGATACCGGACACAAATAGCATCTTGACACAGCCCAACAGACAATACAGTTTACTATAATGTGAAAAAGGATGATCTTACTATTGATAGATATCTTTAACCAAGGGGAACAAAAAACTAAAAGTAACGGCATGCCTAAATAGCTGAGTAGAAACAAATCTCTCCATAATTAAGGGCAAACTGAGCCTTTAATATGTGGCATTATAGAGCGTTTTATCAAAATGTTGAACGTAGAATTCTGAGAAAACACTTCTCAGAAATCAACTCCTATAACTGTAAACCAATGAAACACCAGTCTATACTTTAAAAGTAATAAAGTACAAAGTGATAACCCAACATGACAACAAACCATCAACGGTCCTGGAAATCTTCAAAGAGCACAGCGGTCCCTCTGGTCTGAAGGAAGTAACACCAATCTGATCATTCATTTACGTCTCACACCTATCCACAAAGCCCTCCTATTGCTGGCCATTGTCCCCAAGAGGAATAATAATGGCCACTCTGTCTCTTCAGCAGTGATGGACATCTGTGGGGGGGCTTTGCTTCCACTTTCTCTTGTCCACTTCATTTGTTGCCAACGTGGAAACAAACAGGCATTGTGCTTCAGCTGTGCTGTTTCCCTGACTGCCCCTGTTTATAGACCCATCACTTAATTGTGGCCTCGAAAACAACAATTTCCTTTCTCTACTGTTACTCCATGATAACTGCAACTATTGAGACTGCACTGAGGTCTAATGGTCGGCCTTTATTTTTGCAACATTACAGTTTTTCTCAGTCGCTTTGGTGCTTTTCTCACATCACTATTAACATTTGCACAGCAGTTAGTGCATTTATCAAAACAATTAGTGCAAACTGCAAAACCTAGTGGCTAACCGGCAAAAGTACGTCACTTGCTCAAAATGGATAGTCTATTCCTCAAAAGCAAGTATTCATGTCAATGAAACTGCCAGTGTCATCAAAATGAGAAGTCTTGACACCATCGTTTATGAACAAGATAGTCAAATGGCTTTGTCATGTTTTCATTATGACAATTTATTCTCTCAGTGTTTTCCAATGCAAAAAAAAGGTCAGAACTTGGTGACACTACCTGAAAATGCTCAAGACAGCACTGTACACTACTTGTACAGCCATTTGAAAACTACAGTAAAGTTACACATTGCTGTAGTTAGGGGAGTAAGTGAGTACAAGACACTGAATACGTATGTTTCACATTTTTACTGTAGGCCTATATGCTCTTTGCAATTCTACAGCATTGTGCAAAAGAAAAATACACTTCAGTCACTTATTTAGAACAAACATAAAAAACACCCTTTTGGTAGAGCTGTGCACAAATGTGAACAATATACAGTAATGTTTTGCAGTTCTTTTTTGGGGGGGAATTAGGCTTGTGTAAGGCGACACAAGCATGATACCTGCATGGTCTTATTTCCTCTTTCTATCAACAAACTCAGAGCAAGGCTTCACAAGGACCGTTCTAATGTACAAAAACCAAACAAATTAAAGACACATGAGTCTGAATTTTCTCTAGCAGCAGCCATGTTGAGTTTGCTCAGTATTATGCAAAACACTGACATGGATGCTAAGGAGTTATTCTCTGATTGCATCGCATCCTTCTCTCCTTAGGGGTGCCATTCATAACTGATAGTGTTGAAAGATAACAGCAACCCCCACCCACATTTGCAATTCAAGACCTTGCTGTTCTCACAACGCCATTCACTTGTTGTTGTGTGGTTGTTGTATGGGCTGGTTAACTCATAATGAATCAATATGCTGCTCATTTTGATGATGTAGGCCTACCAGTCCCTTTTACCGTGAATGATTACTTTTTGAAAGTTGCTCTGTGTTATAAACCCGGGGCTACATTATAAGCGTGGATGGATGATCTCGCCTGACTGTGTTGGAGGATTAAACGACTTTGTGGCTTCAGAAGGCACACGATCAGTTTCACACATCTTAGTTTGTTCCATTCTGCTGGTGTCATGTTGTTCAAATATCCTTTTAACCATGCCTGGATTATCCAACCAGGGCCTCAAGGCAGCGTAGTACAGGACCACACTCTGCCAGACCAACCCTTCATGCTGAGCATCTGTCCAACCCTTTGAAGTATAAGGGGACTGATAAATGACTAATTTCCTGCCCACACCTAGTGCAATCATATTGCAAACATGATATTTGTCTTGAGGCAGACAGAAACCTTGGAGGGTCCTTGTTGGCTCCTGAGTGTTGTGTTTGAGTCAGTCATGCACTTCACATTATGACACTGGGTACCAGTATCCTCACAGGCCCCTTTGTAACACCAGAAGGCATTTTGCCCCCACCCTCAGCCTTAGTTTAGCCGTCTGTGCTAATCTAGCTGCATGCTCTCCCACAATAAAAATTACTGACGTCACTGGCCATCGTTGGACACGTGCTGAGTTCATGTTCCCCTCTTGAGATTGGATTTCTGAGCTCATACGCTGTAAGTGACTTGGAAATGACTTGGAAAAACAGGATAATAAAAAGAATATATTTTTTCGTTGTTGACACTTGTTTTATAGATTTAAATTTAAATGTGCTGGGTTAATTCAGGTTCCTAATAAATACAGACTTTTAGAGGTTAAGTTTGGTTATGACAACATCCCTATAGGCGATAGGCCTAGGCCTATAGGCTATATATTTAAATAGCCTACTATACCTACAACCAGATCTAGAATTTTGTCAGGGATGTAATAATAAAGTCCTGGACTTATTTACATAGGCCTAAGCGTTGCTGTTTTTTGACCAACCAAAAGATCAAGTAGGCTTCAAAGGAAATTGGTTAGCCTATAGCCTTTATGGATGATCATGTGAATGTGAAACGGTCAATAACATCAATTTGTGTTCTTTTTAGTCCCACAGTGTTTGTCTGAAGCATCTCTATGGACAAACACAAAAATATTATGCTACTTTGCTGATTAAACTTGTTTATTCAGTAATTGTATTTTCATTAGATTTTTAAAGGTTTTTGTGTTTTAGATTGCTAACTGAGCTTTGATTTATAAGGCCTAAAGGAATGGCTTAATCCAATAGGGTTTGCAGGTCAAAAAGGCTAGCCAACATTTTAGCAGCTGGCTATGTAAACTCCTATGCTTGCCTTCCGTGTGTCTTTATTGTGATTCGGTGGTTAGATATCACACAAAGGAACCTGTCATGGTGGACGCAAGAGCGCATATCTTTATAAGAAAGTGCCCGTGGGATTCAGTGCGCTCGGAGCGATTCAAACAAGTGCCCGACAGTCCGTGAACGCAGCTCGCTGCAAAACTGCGATAGAAGCGGTGATTGAAGAGGATAGCACAGAGCGGCGGTGGCGACGACGGCCATCTTAGAGCTACCGTGGTAACCGAGACTCATCTCCTGGATTTTTTTTATTTAATTTTTCTTGTCAAGACAAACATTTTGCCCGAGTGAGGAGGGAAGAAGACAGGCTATTTTTTCACTTCGCCGTGGCTGAACTCGAAGTCGGGATGCGGTTCCGAGGGAATAAACAATTTGCATCCGCAGTCGGACTGGTCCTCGGACTATTATGTGCGGTGGAGGCAGCTAAAGGTAACTAAGCTGGGATTTAATATGTCCCGTTGTATTTTGTCGGACAGGTTTCTTTGTGGTTTGGAAACGTCGCAGCTGAACGTATACAGGTCTCCGGGAGCTTTCCGGTGTGTTGGCAGACGGTGAAGGTTATAAGTGAAGTGTTTGCTGGGCTGTGCGGTCCTAAGGGATGATGCGTGTTGAGTAGAACCTGCTCAGGGATGGTCAGCTCCGCGAGCCGCAGCAGCAGCGGAGGGATGTGTCGTGAAGTATCCCGCCAGCAGCAAGTGCATCCCGCGACGCTGCATCAGTTTCAGCCTCACATAACCACGAATTACACATTCTATTCCAACTCCATTCATAATCTACAGATTTTATTATATCCTAACGCGAAGTAGGCTTCTTTGGAGATAATATCAAGGCCATGAAACGACCCCCTTCTGTCATCTGCATTCAGTCTATTTTTGGTCACTGGTGTCTTCTTAACTGTTTTAAGATGAAAAATATTTTCTACCCTTTTTATGATAGCCTATGCCCCCCCTCCTCCTCCTTACATGTCTGGTAGCCTACTCTTTGTACTTGCCTCCGTTTTACAGATAGACTATTCGAGTGTCCTATCTGAATTAAGGTGTGATGTTAGGCCTAGCTATGTTACTTTACCGTCCTCAGTCTTTCATAATTTTTTTTAATCAGTGTTATCAGACCACACAGGTGTAGTCTTCCAGTAGTAGGCCTAATAAGCCTTTTTAATACTTGATTTGGAAATGTAGTGGTCCTACCAGCTTGGAGCTTGGTTGGCTACGCATTGCAGATTCTCTTCTCAAGCCTCATGTTTTGTCTGTGGATTAGAACATGTAGCCTGTGTACTCTGATCATTGACCACAGTAAGTAAATAAGTAAATAAAAAGCCCTCAGTGGGTCTGGGCCTACATATGAACTGAGACTGTCTGGGGACTGAAACGTGTTCAAACTGGGCCTTTTCATTTGCAATGTCACCAATGGACACCATCACACAGTGAGGAGAGAGACATGCCTTTATTTGCTGCAGGGCGGTCTGCCTGCCTGATTACAACACTCTACTGCTCAGGCATGAACAGCTTCACTTGCATGAATTTATGGACACATTTTTCCCAATCTGCTGTCTCCCCAGTGTGAGCTGCCTGTTCCAGGGTGTGTAAAGGCAGGTCCATGTTACTCACTGGCCCTACCGGTACTATCAACATGCCCGGGCCGTTGCTGTCGCTCTAGGCCAGTATGTGTCGTTTTCAAGTAGGCCTAACTTTGTACCCTTTTTACCCTCCATGAACCACATACAAACCGAGGAAGGGTTATACATACCCATAAAAGTCAGTGCATGGGACTTTTAATCGTGCCATACTTTTTCCTGTTGCCATGTCAAGCAGCTGAGAATGCACAGCAGCGGGAGGCTGCCATTTGAAAAGGAGTAACTTAATTTATTTTCTCATTAGGTCAAAAGGAAAAGGGCCTACAGCAGTTGGTCCTGTCCTGGGTAGTGTGTGTGTGAATCTGCCTTTTTTCATGTTGTTGTAGCCATAGCCAAGTGTGTGTTTGTAAAGTGCACCTGCTGGCTTCCCTGCTCTTATCAGTGAAGGGGACCTGTGAAATCGTCATCAGGGCGAGGGCTTATCTTTTATTAACCAAAGGTCACTCACTCCCTTATCTTGTACGCCACTTCAAGTCACCTGCAGTCCAACATTGTGTTTTCATGGCTTGGCAATTATTTTTTTCATATATTTATATCGTTTTTTTACCAGGCACATTGCAGCGGGAAGTATGTTACTCTGCAGGTTTTTTCCCGTGTGTCCTCTCTAGATGTCTACACATGATTTGATGTCACAGACAGATAGATGTGTGTGTGTGTGTGTGTGTGTGTGTGTGTGTGTGTGTGTGTGTGTGTGTGTTTGTTAAACACGGGTGCAAACTTTGCTCCTCTGGCCTGTTGAAGCCTCAAAGCATTTGGGGCTTCTAACTCTTTGCCTCTGTCAATGTTTTTTTTTTTTAAATTGACACTTCTGGACCTTGTCATCCTTTCCACCATTTTGTCCAAGACTTGTTTTGGAGATCTCATCCATGTTGTAATCTATTCCCTTTCCTTTTGCTGCTGGGTGTCTTCATGTTTCTACTTAGTCAAACATTGGGGCTCTGCTGAGTTGCATGAGCTTCCTCTGTGCACACACAGCCAGACAAAGGAAAGGCCGGCTGCTGGGAAGTTCTCTGGCTCATTTGTCATCGAATTAAGCGACTCCAGTTGAACAAATTGGACGCCCTGCTTTGTGCGGTGCTGCTGAGTTAACATATAGCGCTCTCCTCCTTACGTGGCTGTGAAGAAGTATATTACAGGTCAGGTGCAAGCGTTCTCATTCACATTCATATTCATTGGAGAAAACTGATCACTGATCAATGATCCACTGAAAATTGCGTGTCAGTTATAGTCGTCAGATGTAATGTATCAGGTCAATATTTTTTCACTTTAAATTATGTTTTTTAAATTGGTCAGTCATGTTGCACTCTTCATAGCTTCCTCGTGATCACAGCCACATTACAATATTCTGTTTGTAAATATATCCATAAGACAAACAGAAATATATTTTACCCATTTTCTCTACAAATGCAAAACATGCTTTTTTGTTTACTTGAAAATGACATAGTGATTATGATTTTTTTTTAAAGCCCTCAATTAATTAATTGTTATAACAACTAATGTATCCATTTACTTGGCATTCTATCTATAGTTTAATGCTTATCATCTTTACAGGGGTCCCATCAGCAGCTTCGGAGAATTATCAATATTGGCCTTCAAAAAGTCATTATTGGTTGAAACCTTTTGCCTGGCTTAGGAAACTCTCTTCCTCAAAATACTGTTGCTCTATTGATCCCAGGATCTCACATACCGAAGTGTTGGATGGCCGCCATCCGTAACCTGGTTGACCCCTAGAAAATAAATATACCTTTAATGTTTCTATTGACTGTAGTAGACACTCAGAGGATCCCCCTATAGTAAACCCCTCGAGCGACCAACAATCAGTGTGACGTATGTCATCTTGCTATGTTAACAGAAACTATGTGGATGCACACAGCCGACAATGACTGCATTGTTCGTTTCTCCCATGCAACTCTCGTAACACAAGTTGTGTGCCATCATTCAGCATCAGTTTGCAGACTTTGTTTCTTTCCTGCAGAAATGTCGTTTTACATCTAGAGGGTGATGGCTGGTGAAGAAGTGAATCGGTTCAGCTTGTCCTGGCTTTATCAGCTGGTAAAACAAAAACAAGATGATGTCAGCTGTCATTGTGTCACTAGGTTTTTTTGATTTCATATTTAGTGATCTGCTCCAGGTATTCCATGGTGCGTTGTCTCTACTTGCCATAAGTCATAGATGCAATAAAAAAGCACTTTCAGCAAAAACATACTAACATGACATAATTTGCTGTTTTAATGATGATAATTAAGGCTGATTGTAATCATGATTTCTAAAGAGAACCTCAAGTCTATCCAGGAACATATAAGGAGAGTTTTAACAATAGGTTGTTTTACTAAATCAGCCATTAACTGGCCATTTGTCTTAATAATGCAGTCGTACAGGCCTATGCGCAAATATGAATATTCAGAGCTGTAATGTGCACATATGATTTGATTTTCAGTTGTTACTTTGTTTCAGTGTGGGATATGCCATGGCCGCATGATATTCACAGCAAATAATAGAAAACAAAATGGAATATCAGAAAATAAATGAATTACCTCTGTCAGGGTCTGCCAAATGCGTGTCAAATTTTGGGGAGATTGGATAATATTTGTTGGAGTAATGATGACACAGATGATATAAGAAGATTCTTAAACAGTGGTGAACGCGTTAAGGCAGAAATAGGTGATATTAATGTTTGTAGATTTGTCAAAATGCAGCAATAGGGGGGAAATGGTGTCACACTCAAACCTTATCACCTGCACATAATTGGGTCACAACCCTTTTCTGATGTATTTGTTTAACTATTCCGGTGACAAACAAACAATCAAGACTGAGGCAATGATGGACAAATGCACTGTTTTTAAATTGGTTAAATAATTGATTACAGCATCTCTGGAGTAGTATCAGAACCATTACAAAAAACTTTACTAAGTATTGCTCTGAACAACAGTTTACTTGCCCTACACAGAGGCCCTGTTCCTACAAGTTAACTCTTGCATTTCTCTCAGTATTTATTCAGCGATTTCTCAGAGGAACAAAGGGATTTTTTGGCCCAGACTTCAGGGTCGGGATCTTGACTAAGCACGTCACAATGTGGTCACTGTTCCAAGGATTGCGACTCAAGCCCCTCAAGAATGTGTATATGAGATAATCCCCCGAAAGCGCTAAATTGTTGAAGCATTTCAATTTGGTAATTTGCCACTTAGTGTTGAAAAGCCAAGCCATGAGAATACTGGGCTCAACTTGGGTCGGGGTGCCTTTCCTCTCATTGGTGTTGTGAATATTATGTTGTGCCATATGACTAGAAAGATCGTCCACCAAGAAAGGAGGTTAACATTGGTCCTGATGTTACACATTGAAGAGAAGAGCAGAGCATAAAGGAATCTTCAGAAATGAAAACACCAGAGTGAGAGACTATTGATACGAATTGGCCAATCTGCTCAAATACGTTTGCAAATTTTGTGATGAATACTGAAATGTATATGTGCACTAGAAATGATCAATTTTCTTGATTTAAATGTCAATATGGAAATTGAGCCTTGACTCAGACAGTTACAGGTCATGGTGCACAGCTCATAATGTTATACAGATTGAAGTTCTACCAATATCTTTTCTGGCTGTGTAACCTCCTCCCTGGAGTCCCATTGCTTGCAGCAGGGGAAATTGGCACAGTGCAGAGCTATTCATATTTGGGTGTGTGTGTCCTCATTAAGATTCAGGATCCCTGGGAAACAGGTAACCAGAGCGCGCATTACCTGCCTCAGGTCAGCTACGCTCGAGTGCCTGTGCAAGAGCTCTAGCAGTCTCACTCTCACTCCTTCACTCTCACTGGCTCTTTTGTGCCGTTCTCACAGAGAGGTGATTGAGTCGCATTCAAGGCTCCCCACCCCCTCTCCATAGGAGCACTAGGGTCGAGGAGGGTGCGTTCGCTCTGCCGGACGGCCCGACACAAACAAATGTTGTTGTTGCCTGGCAGGGCAACTGAGAGGCTCTCCTGTCCTGTGTGAGCTGTGAGGGGCCTCTCAGGTCTGGCTTTCCTTCACGGGGTCTTCAAGGCTTCCGTGAACAGTCCCAGTCTGTGATGGCTGATGGTGGACGGCTTGCGTCAACAAGCTGAGGAGCTTGTAAGGCAAACAGAGAAGTGTGCCGTGCCGTCGGTTTCAGACCATGAGCTGATTGTCCATTGATTATTCCTCGTCCAGGGAATTAGAGAGCCACTCGCCAGCATACTTCAAGTCGGACTCCCATTTTGCATGCATCTCATATCTTCACCTATTTGGCTGCACTTTCTGTTTGCCTCTGTTGGATATTGCCTTCTAAACTACCATGAAGGGCCCTTGTTGTTGTTGTTGTTGTTGTTGTTGTTGTTGTTGTTGTTTCTTGTCTAGCGGGAAATCACAGCTTCTGGCAAGCCAAAATATTTTAAATAGTTCGAAATCAGTCCATAGCTGGAATTACCTACTTCTCAAATACTCTTAGGCAGTTGACATAAGTGGTGCATGAATATCCTTTTTCTTTTTACAGATTAAACTGTTCAAATTTTAAAAAAAAATGTTGTCATCTCCCTGGAGACACTTCAAGGTCTGACTATCACCTGAGCAGCACAGACACTCCTTTCTTCTGTGTACTGCTGCAGCTATCGGGACAAATATGGATAAATAGCCTGGCAACAGAGAGGCTTTATTTAGTCTCAAACAGTAATAATACATGCTGCACACTCTGCGTGTTGACCGTGCTGCCATTTATGTTGCCTGTGAACGGCAGGTTTTACTCTTAATTTGAATTTATTCATAATTCTGTGTAATCAAAACATTTGCACCAAGCCTAGACTATTTATTCAGACTTGTTTACACTATTTAAGAGCTATACCATGTAAGTCACAGCAAATAAAATGGTTCGAAATTAAAAACTTGCATATGAATGCACTAAATAAATTGTATAAAGTGTTGCTCTTTTAATCTGCCTGCCAGTGGGGTTGTAGTAGGGCTTCACATTTGCAATCAAAGAAGATGAAGGCTTGCAAGTTGTCGGACGTCAAATATGTAAAATATGAGCTGAATCGATGAAGTCTCGCCCCCCGTAACACGTCACAGGCCTCACTTTTAGCTGCACCATCATCATCATTACACAACATGCCCTCAGAGGTTCCCATGGCTTCGTCTCATAATTACAGACTGATCATCTGCTACACTGATGCTGCTACAATCTGGCCAGCTGTGGTGTATTTCTCCCTGTATCTCCCCCAGTGACCAGTAGCCTGTAAATAGTCTGCTATCATTGTGCTTGGATTAGTCTGTGGCAGAAGTAGGGGTTATACAGTAGCTGGGCACGTGCAAAGCCTTTTGCTAAGCGTTATATGGAGGCAGAACGGAGGGAGAGAGTCAGTGCATACAGGCGTCCTGTTGAATCTCAGGATTAGCAGGACCTATTGTGGGCCTAACGTTCTCGCAGGAAGTATTTCATCACGGTTAATAGGTCAAACTGTAAGGGTTAGGCTTCAATAAAAAAGGCCTGGCAACCGTAAAGGGGCTTTGTCTTTGTCTCCAAATGTGAATGGTCAGTATGTTACCCCTATTCTTTGGGGCTCATGGAAGAAGTCAGTGGTGGTATCATCATCACACTGCTGAAAGTTTGCTATGGAGTTTTTTACTGTTTATTGTTCATGTTGGTGACAGATCATTCTGCCCATTTGACACAAAATACACCAACACGTTTCTATTAAAATAGGTGTAAGGCCTATGAAGTCTTAACTACTCAAGACCACTGATTGTGCTGCAAATCAGTTTTTCAAGACGAGCAAAAAAGTGCAGTGCAAATCACGCTGGACAACAAATGTTCTTTTTTAGAGCTGCAACGATTAATCGACAAATCGATTATTAATCGATTATTAAAATAATCGCCAACTATTTTGATCATCGATTAATCGTTTCGAATAATCTTTTGATAAAAAAATTCTCCGATTTCAGCTTCTCAAATGTGAATATTTTCTGGTTTCTTTAATCCTATTATGACAGTAAACTGAAATATCTGTGTGTTATGGACATAACAATACATTTGAGGACGTCAACATGGGCTTTGGAAAATTTATTAAAAAAAATCACCATTTTCTGACATTTTACGGACCAAAACACTAGTCCATTAATAATCGATTAATCGAGAAAATAATCCGCAGATTAATCGATTATCAAAATAATCGTTAGTTTCAGCCCTATTCTTTTTATATCTTTATCATATATGTATAACAGGGCTCGCATACTTGTCTTCCTGCATTGTGTACCACCTTACAGTTCAGGCACTTGATAGAAGTGGGGATAACTACTGGCTATATTGTCTCACCTTAGTATTTAAATTGTGTTGCGTTAATAATTATTTTTTTTAATTATTTTTTTCAAACTTCTAATAGACCCCAGCGACGATGAACATACATATACAAACACAAGTCTAAAATAACCCCTTTAGTTTCTTAGGTAGACCAAATTATTTTGTATTGCAGTATCCGTCTGTCTATGCCGCTGATTTATCCCTCTGTTTATCATTTGGATTCCAGTTGTTGTGGGGACATTGAAAACTCAATTCATTGTATCACGCTCATCGTGAGACACTCATAATAAAAGGTTGACAGTGTTTGATTTTGGCAGCCTTTGTCTATTTGTATGATATCTTTCTCGTTGCTTGACCTTGTCACTGAATGAAATTGACGCATCCCCTTATAGGATTAAATATCATTGGCTTTATTTGCTGCATAATGGATTGTATATACTACCAGGTACTGACTGTGTTGGGCGGGCTGTAAGTGGGTCCAGTATCCTGCCATCTGTGCACATATGATAACTGTTTGATTCAGTGGGTTTCATTTTCAGTTTGACTTTTGAGATGGATGCTGTTCCAAATACGTCATTGCCTGTTTCTACACTTTTTTTTTTGTAGATGTGTTTCATGTCGCCATGTGCTGAAGCTGCTGGTTCATATCTATTATTTAGTTAGAGACAAATATCCGCCCAATTATATCTGTGTGTTTATATCCCAACCCTCCATCTAATATTTATGTTGAGGCTAATGGTTTCTTTTTGCTAAGAAAGGATGGTGAGTCACTGTGCTCTATTTGTCTCCTTAATCCCACAATGTATGCAAACTAACATTTTAGGAGTAGTAGTTTTTTTAAAAACTTTGTACCTTTGCTTTATGCTCGCTCCTGTCGATGCAGTCTGCACACAAGCAGGAAAAGGCAGATAAAATGGAGTTAATGTTGTAGCATCCAGCCATGTTGCTAGGTGTGCATGCTGTGTCTCTGAGACGTTAACATCCTAAATTAAACTCACTTTTGTGTCCAGGTGCTGCATTCCTATTTGTACATAAAATCTATGTTACGTAAAACGGTCAGTGTTCAGTCACCATTTTCTTACCATCTGCGTTTCTATCTATGTACATCTAGTTTATTCTCTCGAGTATAAATAAAAGTTAAATTAAATATACTATGGAAAGAAAAAGATCAAACACATTGCTGGCCAACAAACTATTGCAGGTAGGGATGGGAGCCGAAATCCAGTTATTAAACGGCCCTGGCTGCTGGTCTAAATGATTGAAGGCCGTAGATATATCGATTTATAATTACCAGTTCTGATCTATGTATTGGCAAAATAAGCTAAATCAAATAGTTATGTAATCCAGAAGAGAGATATCTCTTTCTCTCTGAACCTGATGTACCCTTGTACAGCTCACTCTGCAGTGCACTACAGAGTACAACTGTATATAAGGTGCAGTGTTAGGGTACAAAAACAAGTGATAAGAGTACTGTGAGGATAGGATAAGAGCACTGTTAAAGTATTATTGTCCTATATTTAGTGGCAGGTGTAATGGAGGCACACTCTGACAGGATTATTGTGCTCTTTCCATATAGCTGGTTAACAATGCATTTTACCTTGCGTAACATTGACCCACATCGTTGTGACCTCCTTTTTAGATTCAACATGTGAGGATTTAGGACTATGATCTCTTGGTTAGTTTGTTTGTTTATCTTATTAACAGAAAATGTATCGGATATTTATAACAATTATGTATAATCGTTATAAATTAAAATGTCATTCCACTCACCAATAGCAACTCAGGAAAGATTGCTTTTCACTTATGCTCCTCCTGACAGATGGAATAGACTTCAGGACTCACTAAAACTGGAGTGATTGGTCTCAATTGAGACATTCAAGGTGATAATTGAAGTTGCATTTAATAAGGATTGCTCTTGTTTTAAATAGCTTTCTTAATTGCCTCATTGTATTACTTATATGTATTGCAATGTTGTTCTGGTTGTATGACTGACTGTTTATATATATTTTACATTTCTATTGTATTTGTGTTATGTTATGTTTTTATTGTGTGTTGTAAGCAGGGCGTCATTGAAAAAGAGAGCTTGCTCTCAATGGCCTTCCCTGAATAAATAAAGGTTAAATAAATAAAATTATTTATAGAACCATTTGTTGCATCCCTACGTGGGACTAAGCAACACGTGACACACCTTTACTGAGCCTATTTTATTTACTAGATAATTATCAAGGGAAGAAATGATGTCAATTTACAGAAGATATAACCTACCAAAACTCTTGCTTCTCAAGCATCTCCTGCAGTATGTCACAGGGACAATTTTAATGTTGATTCATTAGGAGTGAAGAGTTTCCTCTTCAATTATCTGCTTTCATGGGAGTGAGAAAAAGAAGAAAGTGGCAGAAATGCTAAATATCCTCAGTGCTGCAGCAGTGGGCCTCTCTCCGACACCTCAATTCCAAGAATAATTGTGTCGAATGTTCTCTGCCAAGGAACTCACAGCACAGCACATGTTCTTGCCAGTCATTGCAGGTCTCCAGGGCGAGGATGAAGCTGTCTTGTTAATAGGCCTTGTTGGCAATTTCACACAATGTGTGTGAAAATTTCACGCTTTGAATCAAACCACGCTTTAGATTTCATTTCGTGGGAGGTGTGTGTGAGTGAAGGGGGCTTTAATTTTAATGGGGATGCTCAGCGGTGGAACAGTTTTCTTTGGATGTGTCACTGTTCTCCCAGGTTTTCCCCTTCATCCCATCATTGGGAACTGGTCTCTTCTGTCAGACTTTACTGGACATAACAGCACAAAGATGATTGAATGTGGTAGAATTTTCATGACTTCCAAACTACCACATTTAGTTTTACCTGTTCCTACCGGCATTGAGTTGGTGTGCTTGTTTACACTGGTTGAAATGCACTTTTTTTAGTATACCTCTTTTTCAAAACTTCAGTCAATGTGGAGATACATGCTATATGCAATGAACTTACTTTACCAGATAGGAAGGGCAAAGGGAAGGCAGTGTTCTTGGTTGGTTCATCTGTTTAGGTTTAAATGTCTCGTACCTGCAGCAGCTTTGAGAATGCAACCTGATGCTGTACCATCCAGTGCTGGTCCTGGTTCAGTGCAATTCAGTGCCATGTGTGAATGCCACTCGTGGACAATTGTGAGTCCCGACATGGGAGTGGGGCCTTGCTAATACTAACCGTGACTCTGGGGAAGCTAAATCAGATTATTGTAGTAGTCTGGCCTAGCAATCTGTCTAAAGATTTCAGGTCACGAGACGCTCAGCTAAGACGATTAATTGGGCTTGATCAATTCCAAACATGACTAGCAATCATGGCATTGGCAACTCATTCTTACTAAGCATAGCTCTTGTAAGACAAGATTTAAACAGAAATGGAAAATTATTTATTGAAACTGAAATAGCAATTGTAACATGGGATATATTTACTTTATGCAGTGTGAATTTTAAAGCATGTCTTATTCGGATAGCTCAACAAGAACTTTTCTCTATTTATGGAAAATTATGTTGGTGGGTAATTCTCATCCTTTGCGGTCCCACATCATACCAATGATGTACAAGTAGCTCATAATTAATTGTCATTGATCGTGTAATTACTGAGAATTACACTTAATTATGTAAAGACATACGATGCGATTCATTTGCTCCGCTGAAATTGGATTTGGCAGACTGACAACTGAAAGTCGTCTGAGAACATCCCCATCGTTTATTTTGCTTTTATAGGTTTCCTTTTCATCAAGTTACTGTTTTGAAGCTCCTAACATCATTATAAAATTCAAATGATAAGTACTATGTGATTTCCAGTCTTTCTGCATCATGACACGGCTGTGGATTTAATTTAACTTTCAACACATAATGCAATTAGGATTTGACTATAAAGACTCATGGAAGAAAATGTTGTATTACTGTTGAATGTACTATGTAACCTAATGAACAATTTGGTCAGCCAATGAGGACTTGTTAAAGTTTTTGGAACAAGGTGTTAATTGATGTTTTTAACACTTTGGTTTTCAGATGTTATAGACGACATCGCATGCCATATTATCCACATAGTTGAGGAAGTATTACGACTACGAGCACACAGGTGCCAAATACATTTTAGTTAGGCAGCATCAACAACTGCATGAATGGCACCAGCGTTTTGCAACAGAGACACAGCAATTACTCCACTGTCCATTTAAATAATGCTGTTTGTTGAGATGATTGTTGCGCTCAGAATGTGTTATTGTTTGCTGGTAATTGAATAAACGTGGGCCAGAAGATGTGCTTCTTTTAGTAATGAAGACGGTTATATCTTGCATTTCCCTTCACACAGAAGTAGACTTTTCCTTATGAAAATAGTAACTTGAAATTTTTTATACTAAAATAACATAATTCAGTTGGAAATATGATTTGCTCATTAGAGTTTTGGGTAGAGTCAGTGACAACAAAATGGGCTATATTATAACGAAGCTTTTATACAGAACATCAATTAAGACCTAAGCTGTCCGAGAAACCTGGATATTATAGATAAAGAAGACTTGATTGACAGCTTTATTTTCCATGCTTTCATCATGTATGCTTTGATACTTTGGGAAGAAATGTCCTATCAGGGTGGATGAATGCCTACTGTGCTGAGGTCGATGCTGTCCCACTGTTAATCGTTTAGTCTACCGCAGCAGTTCAATGTTAGCATAGAGTAGCTAGAGTGCATGGCCTGGCCACATTGAATTGAACGGACTGTAATCAAAGTACCTTCTGAATAAGGACAGTGAGGTTGGGGTGAGGGCAGAGAGGCAGCATACTATACTGCATGAACACAACAGATTGTTTCAACAATTTCTAGATTTTCTACTTTGTTGCTCAACAAATTAACTTATTTTATTTCTTTTTTTAATATTTCCAATCTTCAGGTAACAAACAAGCTTTCACACAGGCAGTCCCTGATTGGTCAGTCTCTTAAAAACACCCCACCTCTGTCCTCCATAGGTCTTTGCAGGAACCTCTGGCAAACGAAAAACATTTCCACACTGGAGCATTGTCGCTTTAACAAAAAGTAGAGCGCATGGCATAATGCATGTCAGCTCCCCCATGTATATTTCAGCAAATCACGATGCATATTATGACTACATCTTCTAATGTGCACTCACGTTGCAGACTCTGACTTGCACTTCCTAAACCTTTACTGAACCCAGGCCAACAGGCCTTTGGTAAAGTCCAGCCCTGTATCCTTCCAAAATACAGCCAAAGAGATATACTGTAACTGGATATTAGATCTGGACGGTCTTGCTTTTTTTTGTGCCTGTTTAGTTTAGTCTTCTGAGTATTTCTCCCTGATCTGGCCTATTACATCTGCCCCACACAGTGCGCTGTCAGCCAGAGTCAGCATCACCTTTGCAGATAAATAGCAGAGATTGCCATCCTCCTCCATCTCTCCTTGCTCTGGAGTGAGCACATATTGGCTGTAAGAGAGCTGCATCTCCCATGCGTCGATGCTGCTGTTTGCCTTTGCCAGCCCAAATATGTCATTCACCGCAGCTCTCTCTGCAGCCGCCAGGCAGCTACAGCAGAGTCCTGTCTGCAGCTGGGATGCTTCCCAGGCCGACTAGAGCACAAAGCTGTAGACTAGGGCCCCACTATACTGCTCCACACAGCAGCCCGAGTCATAGCCAGAGCCTACCCCTGTGATACTCGAGTCAAAACTCACTAGGTGATATGGATTGTGGTACTGTCTGTCTGCTGGAAACATTGCTGGTGTAGAAAGTGCTATCATAAAATCATTCTTGAAATAATCCTGTCAACAAATCGAACATTTACCTTAAGCACATTGTATTTCGGATTAAGAATGATGTTTAATGGAGGGTCAAGAGCAGCAGCTGTTTCAGTTCCCTGTGAAACCCAGCAGATTCTAGGTCCTCATTGTCTCATGGTTGCCCCGTTCCTGCTGTAGATAGATGATGCCTTCATTGTTTGTGGAGCTTCTAAAAATAATATTACAGCATCCAAAACCTCATTAAAAAATGTACTTAAGCTGCAAAAGGAGGAAATATAAAACCCAAGGAAGCTATTTTTTTTTTCTTTTTATATAGAAAACACAGATTGAATCTGAATATTAATTTAAAAGCACTAAAAAATATAGATGTGAATTGCTAATTAGTCAAGTCCTCAAGACAGACATGATTCCTAAAGACTTTCTATTTCTCTCCTCTCTCTGTTTCTCACAGTCAATAAGCACAAACCATGGATCGAGACGACGTACCACGGGATCGTAACGGAAAATGACGACAAAGTGCTTCTGGACCCGCCTCTGATTGCTCTGGACAAGGATGCTCCTCTACGCTACGCAGGTGAGAGAGGAGGGTTAATGCATCTGCTTTTCATTTTAGTCCCTTTGGATTCACTTTGGAAATTTCTCTCTTCTCGTTTGACACTTAATAAAAAGGAAAAAACCCACTCTGTGCCATGAACGCTTTGAAAATTGTGTTTCAGGTGATGAATGGAGAAAAACTGCTCATGTATGAATAATGTGAATGGCATAGATATTTCAAAGACTTTGATGTGTACGCTTAAAGACATGTAATCAGTTTCCCAATGGATTCCTTTTGAATTGAACTGGCTATTATTGTAAATTAAACTGGGAAAAAAAGCTCTCCTCGCATGAAAGAATAACTCCAAATACAGTTTCAGCATAATGCTTAGAATTCATCACGTCCTGCTTATTATATCAGGATCCTTCTCTACCAGGTGTTTTATTATCTAGAACTGTATTTCCATGTAGATAATATTAAAAATTACTAGTGTGTTTATTCTACGCAAATGTTCACTGCCTTAGTAGTAAAGGAAGCAATCACTTTGCTATATAGCACACAGATTTGTATGAGGTGCCTGTCATACAGGCATACAGCTGGCTACCATATCTTCCAGCTCGGCCCTTTTGATATTCAGATCAAAATACCCTTTCATGTTTTTGTTTCTTCTTCCCCCCCCACCCCCCCCTCGCTAGAGAGGTACAATTAGTGTGTGCTTTATGGACCAAGGCAGCATTGGCTCTGGGTTTAAAAAAAAAATCATATCAGCATAGACTCTGGCGGGGGTTCAGGGCACCAAAGCATTGGAAATGATTTCCCACCATTTCACATCACATGAGTTGTGTGATCTTTTGTCTGCTGCTCCCTGCACACTCGGCGCTCTGACTCTATTTGATATAGCCATTTTTATCTCAAAGATTACTTCTCCTGATTTAGCAAGTGAGGCTTTAATGTTCACATGCTTGTCATATGAGATGCCAAATATAATACTCTTTCACAAAGTTATGTGAAAATGTGATTGTTCTCTAGAGCCGATCGGCCCGGCTGAAAGCATTTTTTATAAATGGGGCAACAACAGCAAGGGGCCCGTCATTTCTAAAGAGCAGGAAATTGAATAATACCCATTCTGTGAGTGAGGTTTGCCTCCTTTCACAGTAAATTTGTGTTGAATACAGAGATTGGTGCACCCACTTCTATCAGCCTACGGCTTCCTTTTCTGATGAACAGGGCTTTGCAAAATAGACTGTGTCCCTGTGACGCCCCTAGAAGCCAGCAATCTGGCTTCACGTGGCATCAAGGGTGACCAGCTCTGTCGTGTCAGCCTCCATCTGTGGCAACAAGCAGGGTTGACTGTAACGCTGACCCACAGGCCAAAGAAGCCCAATCACTGGCTCTTAAAGCCATACTCAGTCATTGTAATGCAAAACACTTTTTGTCAAAATCAGCGAATATCTGCTCGGCATCCGGTATTAAGTGTTCATTTTTTGTCCGCTTAGAAAAAGTCTGGTGTTTATACACAGCCGAGGCCCTGAAAATCTAAATGCGTATTTCATGTAGGAACATCAGGCAGAAAAAAATATCCTAAATTCTGCAACCAGATACTACAGATTATATAGCATATTGACCTTTTGAGCCTATACACATTCACTGTATTAATTTAGTACCAACAGTAAAAAAAAATAGACCAATGCAGGTCAAGCCTTTTAAAATCAATATGTGACAATTATTGTGAAGGCGGACCCGACCTGAGCTCACAGGCCAGTGTCACAAAGCAAAGAGCTGAGGAATTCTTAAAGCCGCGGTGTGAACTGGTCATTAGAGAGGCCGTGACACGGAGGCCCACAACTCCCACTGCATGACTGGCCCTGAACAGCAGTCCCTCCCTAATGTAAAATCCATTTGTAATTGTTTAGTAGGTGAAAACAAAATGAGCGTGCAGGAACCAGCCCATTGGAGGCCCAGACAGGGCTTCAAAAACAAACAGCCAAGAAAAATGACTTCAACGATTTTTTGTTGTTGTTGAAATTTGCACGCCCAATATTTATTTTTATATCATAGTATATGTATTTATACTTAGGAGCTATTAAAAAAAACTACAAAGATTACAACCAGCTTTTCATGAATGCTTTAATCCTTCTTTTTCTTTCAACTGGCAGAATACTGTTTCCTTACGGTGTATTGAGCTTTTCTGATGGTGATGTGTGTCAGCTTATTCCTTCCTATGTCCACTCTGTTTGTTTTCTCTGAGAGTCTATAACTTTTTCTTCTAACTGATCTGGGTTTATCTTTTCTCCCTTCCTTGTAGAGAGTTTTGAGGTGACTCTCACCGAAGAAGGTGATCTTGGGCTCTTCTTCTTCTGCCTTGTGCTTAGTTGTCACTATATTAACCCACTAACGCAAAAAAGAAAAGAAAAAAAACACAGCATCCACACTTTGACACAGACAAACTCCCGCCATGCTCTGTAATCTCCCCATTTTGATTTTTCTAGACCTTTTTATGTTTTGTTTTTTTCTCACTCTTTTAGAGTTCCAACAGCTGGATGAAAAGTGTGATGTGGGGGGCTGACTGCACTTAGAAATATCTGTGCATGAGACATCCATTGCAGTTTGCAGACCCTAACAGTTTTTCAGCTGTCACCAGGAAAAAGAGAAAGCTGCTTTTAAAACAGGCGTTTTCAGTCACTTTGCTGCCATTTTGTCCGGTCCAGTCCTTCCAATTGAAAATTAGGGAAGGAGAGGCTCATTTTCCCAACAGAAATGCAATCTTAAAGGACACATACAATGATTTCCTCTCAACACCCATGGCATTTGGAGCAGAAATTGACTCTATAATTGGTTTTTAAAGAGGATCGAGGTTCTGAAAATGTGAACGTATTCAAAGGCATGGTCCATTCTCGTGGTGCCTACATTGTGACCTATCAGATCAATGCAGGACAGGTACAGTGACTCCTGTGGACTTTCCTTACATTAAAGTCTAACTGAAAGCTGTTGAGATTGTTAACTAATGCAAACTCTCTCTGCTACAAAGTTTCCGTTGTTGCATCTTTGCCTCAGTGGATCCGTTGAGTTAATTCTCCACCACTAATCTCTACCATTAGCATGGCTGCAGTTGTCATTTGATGTGGATGTCAAGCAAGTTGATATTTCTAACCCCAGTTCTCATCCAGTTCTTTTGTTTTTGAATACAGTTATTGTAGCGGTTAAGTTCTATATGATTTCATTTGATTTCGATTAATTTTACAGAAGTTTTGGTTGAGCGGCAAAATTACACAGGAAGACTTTCTTAAAAAAAAAAACAACATAGTATATATATATATTTCTAAGGTGTTTTTTTTTCTTTTACAGCCTTTTTCCAGTATTGCTGACTGAATTGGTGCTGGATCACCTAATCACAACGCTATAATGCTCTATAGTAAAGATTAAAATTTAGATCTTATTTATTTTATTTAAATTTAATATTGTCTCTATCATATGATAGGCTGTCATTTGTATTCATTACACATATGTTTTACTACAATTACTACTCTCTATGTTCTTACTTTTCTGGCTTGGTTTTCCTGAGTTTGATTTATAATATCTTAAGTACTCCTGTGAAATGCCTGTCCACATCTTTTTTCGGTTTTCTGCCTGCATGACTGGATGCAATGTTTTCAAGTGGCTTGGAAAAGACACTCCGTCTTCTATGATACTAAATGTCACACACCCTCTCCCCCAACTCCGCCCCCCGAGTACTCACCCATATGACAGTGCTTTTGGGCTTCCTCCACAGACACCACCCACCCCAATCTACAACTCCCCGGCACCCAAAACCTGTGGCTGATCTTTCATTTTAATTTTGTTTTGCGTGAATTTATGGTTTTGTTGTTAACATAAATTTTCATTTGAGCGATGAAAATGTCACGCCCGTCGTCGTCAGTCATTCTGAGCAAACTCTGTTCTGGCTCTTGACGTGTTCAGGTGAGATTTGCGGCTTCAGGATCCACGGGCAGAATGTCCCCTTCGAGGCTGTGGTCCTGGACAAGTCCACTGGCGAGGGGGTCATCAGGACCAAGGAAAAGCTGGACTGTGAGCTGCAGAAGGAGCACACCTTCACCATCCAAGCTTATGACTGTGGAGAAGGTCCTGACGGGGAAAACATGAAGAAATCCCACAAGTGAGTCAACCTCTGACACCTCATAAATGTCTCTACCTGACTACAGCTTTTTTTTAAATAGTCCAGTTCTGGAGAATGAGCAAATATTTCCTCACAATCCGCTACCTGTCTGTTCTGTGTGAGGGCTGGAAAAAAATCTGTTAATTAAACATACAATTAAAATCCTCTTGTATGTATATACACTCACCGGCCACTTTATTAGGTACAGCGGTTCATTTTCTTGTTAACACAAATAACTAATCAGCCAATCACATGTCAGCAACTCAATGCCATTAGGCATGTAGACCTGCACGGGACAACTTATTGAGGTTGAAACCGAGCAACAGAATGGGGAAGAAAGGGGTTTTAAGTGACTTTGAACATGGCAATGTCGAGGGTGCCAGGAGGGCTGGTATGAGTATCTCAGAAACTGCTAATCTACTGGGATTTTCACTCCAAACCAACTCTAGGGTTTACAGAGAATGGTCCGAAAAAGAAAAAATATCCAGTGAGCGGCATTTGTGCGGACGTAAAATGCCTTGTTGAAGTCAGAGGTCAGTGGAGGATGGGCATACTGGTTCGAGATGATAGAAAGGCAACAGTAACTCAAATAACCACTCGTTACAACCAGGGTATGCAGAATACCATCTCTGAACGCAAAACACGACCAACCTTGAAGCAGATGGGCTACAGCAACAGAAGACCCCACCGGGTGCCACTCATGTCAGCTAAAAACAGGAAAATTAGGCTACAATTCTCACAGGATCACCAATATTGGACAATAGAAGATTGAAAAATCATGCCTGGTCTGATGAGTCTCGATTTCAGTTGCGACATTCAGATGGCAGGTTCAGAATTTGGCGTAAACAACTTGAAAGTGTGGATCCATCCTGCCGTGCACCATCAACCATGCCACGTTCAAAGTCACCTAAACCCCCTTTCTTCCCCATTCTGATGCTCAGTTTGACTTCAGTACATTGTCTTGACCACGTATAAATCCATAAATGCATTAAATTGCTGCCATGTGATTTGCTGATTAGCTTTTTGTTTTTATAAGCCATTGAACAGGTGTACCTAATAAATTGGCTGGTTAGTGTATACTGTATATATGAATATACTGTATATAAGTTAATATGTAATCCCTCTGCTGATTGTGGGAATAATTAGAAGCAATCCATTTATTTATCCAACATTATTTGGTTAGTATGCTAACATGAATGCACATAGGGACATATTTGGAGTCTAGCGCTGCAGCAATTTACACGATTACGGTATTTGATTAGTCGCTCAACAGAAACTCCATTGGCAATTTCACTTGGGCTGTTGGAAATAATAAAAAGCATTAATCACTTGTTTCATTAGACGATGGTTAAGTGAGAAAATAATCTGTATACTAATGGACAATGGAGTCCCGTTGCAGTCTGAACTGAGAATATTTATAATAGATTTTTTCTTTATGAGCAATTTGTGGGCACCAGGGCAGGGAAATAAAAGTGTGCCACTTGACTTTCATCAGAATCTGATTTCTCCAAGGTTGTCCATGAAGCACTGATGATTCACTATAACGGTCCCAAAAACTGCCAAATGAATTTTACCACTACCAGTCCATATGACTTGTTACTTCTCTATTGCTAAAAGTTGAAAGCTACAATGAATGTACTTATTATTTTTTTCCTTATTATGAACCAAGTGTGAAAGAGACAGTTGTATCCCCATTCAAAGGCTACCCATGACAGTCCCAATTCTGTTCATATATATTTTAAATATTATTTCATCTCATCATGTGTGGCAATAGCTGACAGGGTCCTAATTTGTGTTTGCCAGGGCCACTGTGCACATCCAGGTGAACGACATCAACGAGTATGCCCCGGTGTTCAAGGAGAAGTCCTACAAAGCCACGGTCATCGAGGGGAAGAAGTATGACAGCATCCTGAAGGTGGAGGCAGTGGACGCCGACTGCTCTTTCCAATTTAGCCAGATCTGCAATTATGAGATCGTCACCCCCGATGTGCCCTTCACTGTCGACAAAGACGGTAAGACACACACACACACACACACACACACACACACACACAGCGTCCGCTTCTTAAAAAGCCGCAGCGCATGCCAAAGACCCCCGGTTATATTGACAAACATCACATTGTTTATTGATCTGCGTAAACAACTGCGTCCCAATCCGTCATTAAGAATTCATCACAAGCTTGTTGCCTTGTGAGGTAATGACATTCTCCTTGAAATGTCACCCAAGATGGTCAGTCGTTCGTGTCTGACTGTAAGATTACTTTTTATTTCTGTCTAGTTAAAAAAACAACGAGGGTAAATGTGTCAGATAATTAGTGTTTTGAGTTGGAGTTAAAACCTGAGAAAGGAATCTGACTTTGTAAACATATTAGCTTGGAAATGAATTACAGAACAGAATGTAATGTATGAATGTACAGTACAATATATAGATCTATACTTTATTCATCCCCTAAGGAAAATTGTATCGTTGCAGCAGCAGTAAATCAATAATAAGTCCAAAATATTACGATGTGGACCTAAGATATGTTCGTCAATATATTATGCTTGTAGTTTAGCCTGACAGTGGATCACTTTTGAGCAAAGATTTCTATTCAGCAGCTTATTTCATAGTTTTTGGTGTTATTGGCTCAAAGGGTTTTTAGATACTGGCTGGCACAGCTGCAGCTTTGAAATGGAACAAAGAACGGCCCTGGCACATTCACATATTTATTTTCTTTTTTTTTCAGGCTTCATCAAGAACACAGAGAAACTGAGCTACGGCAAAGAGCACATGTACAAGCTGACTGTGACCGCCTACGACTGTGGAAAGAATCGGGCCTCCGAGGACGTTCTGGTCAAGATCAGCGTCAAGCCTACCTGCAAACCCAGCTGGCAAGGTATCAAAGCTCTCCTCTACTCGCTGTAGCCCTCTAACCATTACTCTTCAAGGTGTGTCTCTGTGTTGAACAAAAGACACCCACTAACACAGTCCACACAGGCAGCCATCGTCAAAAAGGATTATTTTACTCCTTTGAGCCACAAGGTCTTTCCTATGTATGAAATAACTAAATAAGTACTTCTTAATGAGTAATTACTAACAACAGCCCCTTTATGGACTGCTCCCATGTTATCAGTGCTGTGCCGAAGGACATCTTTTCAGTCTTACTCCTTCCTCGTCTTTCAGGCTTCAATAAGAGGATTGAATACGAACCTGGCACAGGCAGCCTGGCCCTTTTCCCCAGCATGCACTTGGAGACCTGTGATGAGCCAATCACGTCCATCCGAGCCACTATTGAACTGGAAACCAACCATATTGGGAAGGGCTGCGACCGTGACACCTACTCTGAGAAGTCGCTGCACAAGCTGTGCGGTAAGTACCTGCTCCATTGGAGATATGTATTGTCACCAGTACATAATTGGAAATAGAAATATTTTGTTGATACATCTTAGTCCCTAGTATAATTCTGTATGCACTTCTTTGTTTGTTTTTGATTAAGGAGCCAGCTCCGGCACCGTGGAGCTTCTACCGGCACCCAGCAGCTCTGCCAACTGGACGGTAGGGCTGCCCACCGATAACGGGCATGACAGCGACCAGGTCTTTGAGTTCAACGGCACACAGGCCATCAAGGTTCCCGATGGCATGGTGAGCACCAGCCTGAAGGAGCCCTTCACCATCTCTGTGTGGATGAGACATGGCCCCGGGGCCCATGAGAAGGAGACCATCCTCTGCAACTCTGACAAGACAGGTAAAGTCCCTGGAATTTAAGACATCTCTCACAATGTTCTCTCAAATAGATCTATTTTAAGCTTCACCTGGACTCTGTGAAAAAACGCCAGTTAACATTTACTTTAATTGTTCAAAGGTGAAATTGGTTTGCGGCTAGTCAAGTGTAAAAAACAGGAATAATCCATCATCCAAATGTAACTAAAGGGAAAGCTGACCCACCATATAATTCTGCTTTCAGTTTGTGTTGGGCAGGTCTTCCAATGCAAAGACCATCACAACAAAAAGATTTATAATCTTAATCATTAGTTAAATTGTAACTGTAATATGTTTATGAAGTAAAATATTGTTACTGATGATTGGTCCATTGTACATTAATGCCAGAAACCAATTGACGCAGCACCAAAAAAAAACATTAAACTCTTACCATATCATTCCGTAACTTGTATCATACGGTTTTAACCATTAAGACCTGATAACACTGCAGTTATCTAAAATGTATTGTCCTCTATTACATTAAAATATCCGGTGTCTACTGAATGGGTCAAATCAGTGTGTAACTGTTTTGGCATCATTGCTACACATGAACTTATCTGAAAGTAAGTCTCTTATAAAAGATAATTGTGACTTCATGCTATAATCAGTGTTAGTGCTCGGCTGGTGGGCTAACACAAAGAAACACCTCCTTTTTATATGTTCTTTTCTCACCTGTGCCGATTGCTCGTTGACCTTTCCATTTCTGTCACTAGTATTACATTGTGTGCATGTTCACAAGCTCCTTGGTATTATTGTCTGTATAGTCTCTGCCATGGCCAGTGAGAGGCAGTTCATCAGGCTTCTGTACGAGTGCTTATATAAGAAGGATTACATCAGCATGGCTGTGCCCTGGTCAGGAAGCTCCCATACCCATGATCTCAGCAACATTCATGACCTCCATTCAGCACAGTGGCCGTTTCACAGACACAAAAATGTCTCCTATTCAGTAGATTTATTTTTAATTTCAGTCTTAACTTGTTAATACTGAACCAAGACTAAACACGGAAATTGTGAAGCCTGTATATAATTACCCTAAAATTAACAACAGAAGGGGTGAAACAACTGCTCACTATCAAACTCATGTGCTGGACATGTCTTGACCTGACAAGCCACTTATATACCCCACAGTAATTCTCACAAGTAGATCAATCTTACTATATATGCTTTTTTTACATGTAACATTATACATTAATTTTTCAAACTAAAAATGTAATTGACTTCCTGTTAGTTGACTCATTGATTAAATGCCTCATACTAGACTAGCTCATTCTGCTTTAGAAATGTTTTAACCCAAGACCAGCATGTTCATAGAGTTATGAGTGTCCCTTAGGATAAAACATGATATGTAGCCATGTTCCTAAAAGTGTGGCCTGTTTTTGTTGACACATATCCTGATTAAACGAGAGAAATACACAGCACAGAATGTCTGTACTTTACAGTGCATTTCAATTATGAATTACTAGGCTAGAAAAGGATAGTACATCTTAGATTTTTTTAAGGATTAACAGCCAGTTGGTGTTTGGTGCTGCGATTACATGAGCAAATGAATTGTGTAATTCTACTTACTTTTTGTGGTTGCATATAGAGAAGGGGATAGTTCCTGTTAACATTTGTTAACATTTGTTAACAGGAATAGCTTGTGGAACTGGTTCTTTTTCTGCCAATGTTAGAACATGTTATGACACGTTGTTAATTATAAGAACAGTAAAAGTCCTTGATGAAATTGGCATGTGCAGATGACAAATCCCAGCCGTTACATATTTCAAAGGTGTTGTTTGTGTAATGAGTGGGCACAGCTACAGGCTTGTGCTTGTTACATACAGTGTGTGCTAATAATTGACTGCCCTCTTTGGTGAAGTCAGGCAATGGAAATATAAATACAGTAATACTAAAGGCTACACAAGATCTTTTCTATATCTTGCTTTTGTGTGGTACCTATTGAAGATTCATAGTGGTTGCTTTTAAATAATATTAATGCCAGTAAAATATCAGCACACATTCTCCAAATATTCACATATTTAGGGTCACACTTACATGAAAATGTGTGGTGTTACGGTTTCACATCTTCATCTCCCCTCTCCCATTATCTACTGCAGAAATGAACAGACACCACTACTCACTCTACGTCCACAACTGCCGGCTGATCCTTCTCCTTCGCCAGGATCCCTCCGAGACTGAGAATTACAAACCAGCAGAGTTTCACTGGAAGCTGGACCAGGTCAGCCGCTTCTTACCACCAGACTTTGTTCATGTCTAGAGGATGACATGACTTTGATGCTTGTTATTCAATTGAAACATATTGTACCTTTTTCAATGCAACTTCCACAGGTTTTTACATTATCTTTGCTGTGTGTTGTCCCCAGGCCTGTGACAAAGAGTGGCATCACTATGTGCTGAATGTAGAGTTCCCCACCGTGTCCATGTTTGTGGATGGAACCACCTTTGAGCCCTTCCTGGTAACAGAGGATTACCCACTGCACACCTCCAAGATCGAAACTCAACTCACCATTGGTGCCTGCTGGCAAGGTAAACTCTTTGCTAATTTCTTTTGAGGAGTGCTGTAAAATGAAATTAACCATAATTCTCTTGTCTGATAGAATGTATTCATTCAAGTCCAAAGCACAGATAGATGGTAAAGCATGACGTTGATCCCTCTTACATTGCTTCCTACAGCTGTTTTTTAGTGGTTGAAATAGTATAAAGATACTCCAATGCTACCTGGCAATCTGTTGTTATGATAGTTGTTGATGAGAGCTTGTTTTAAAATGAAATATAGTCTGTGCATGTTATTATATAACTCTTTCTTAGATGCACCATGGCCTCTTATGTGGCATCTGAATCTGGACTGCAGATCCTCAACCTTTCCTCCCTGTCTGTCCCTGCTTTCTTGTTTCTGTCCTTTACAGACAACTCAGGACATGACAATGACACTGAGTCAGTCTCTGAGCCCACCTCAGGTCTTTCCCTTATTCTTCAAATATGTCCATGTGTCCACAAACGTCCCACCACGCTAACTGCATCCTCATACCATTTTGACTAGAATGATTGTCATACATTCTAGATGCAGAAATATGTCATCTATTGTTCATGACTGTTTGGTGCATGATGCAGTGTGGATGTTGCTGGCGTGCCGTCAGCATTATATTTTGTGTTTTCGTCACCCTCCATTTATAAGCTCCCTTCACTGTGTCAGCCAGGCTTTTTTTTTTCCTTCTTTTTTTCTTACCACAACCTGATACACTAGCAACATAAATAGACATATAATGAGCATGACTCTATGACCTGACCTGGCTGCGGTATTGTGACATGCAGAATTCAGAAGGTGACCTTTGGGTCAGACACAGTAGCTCCCATTGTATCAGATAACAGAGTTACTGCAGCACACACACACACACACACACACACACACACACACACACACACACACACACACACACACACACACACACACACACACACACACACACACACACACACACACGCACACACGCAGTTTCATCGTTGGATAAATGTGTGACCTTAAGATCTGGAGGTCTAAATATGTCTCTGACTCTGCAGTGGCACTCATTAGGGTTTGCAGGAAGACACCACTCAAGTATTTCACCTCTCATTAGGCAGGATTGATGCACCGCACAGCAATTCTGAAATACTCAAGTATGCACATTCTTGGGGAACATTTTGAGCATGTTTCAGTCCTAGAGATGGTTCCATTATTTTGCATGAATAAGGTAACTAAAGAGGATTTATTCCACTATTATTCTAGATAATCCCTTATTTGAATACTTTTCCCTATTGTTGTGTTATTTTTATTTTGCCCCAAAGAAACCTTGTCAATGCAGATGTTGCATGTATCTAAGGTGTGTGTAAGCTCATCCATCATTCTCCAGTCTCCGCTCATTGGGCCTCGGGCCTTGTAAGGACACGCATACTAACTTGCATGAACGTCATTTTCGCCAGCTTTGCACATTGATACGGCATGCTTGAATCTCCAGCCCTGAAAAGGGGGGAAGTATGTGGAATGTCCACTGGAGCATCTAGGTTTAAATGTGTTTGTGTGTTACTGGTTTTCTTCTCCTCATCTCTATCTTGATGTACCTCAGGCGGAAATGCTCGGATGGCTCAGTTTTTCCGTGGGAACCTCGCGGGGCTGATGATCCGCACTGGCAAGCTGGAGAACAAGAAGGTGATCGACTGTTTGTACACCTGCAAGGAGGGACTGGACGTGCAACTGCCTGAGGAGGTAGCTTCAGCTGTCAAGGTGAGGAGCTAGACAACACACTACCGCTCAGTCAGGCTGGATCTGGCACTCAATGGTTCCAAAGTGTACTTGTAGAGACTTGATGAGTTGTGACTAAGCAGTATTTCACAATTTAAAAAAATGGGATCGGAGAACAGAAACGGTATTTATAAGTAAAGGTAAAGAAAGAAAGGACAGCTGCAGAGATTCAAATGTAAGCGTTTCTGGGCGACACGCTTGAGTTAAAAAAAAAAAACGTCTGTGATGCTTGCGGTCCGGTAATAAGGACTTTGAACTGGCTTGTCCCATGAAAGCACAGGTACATGTTTTTGGAGGTAATATTTGGCATTAGGAGACATGCTTTGCTTCAAATCACAGTGTGTCACTTTGATTTCTCATCTCAGGTGGAGTTCAACCCCAACCAGTCCTCTCTGACCGTGGAGGGCGACGACATTAACGCCTTTGACAAGGTCATGCAGCACATCTCCTACTTGAACTCTCGCCAGTTCCCCACCCCTGGCATCAGACACCTTCGCATCTCCACCACCGTCAAGTAAGCAGCAGCAGCAGCCAAGAATACCTCACCGGTTGTTTTGATCTTCTCTGCTCCGTCTCCGCCGTCTCACCTTGTGTGTCAGTCAGCAACAGCAGCAACTTTTGACAATATGGTTCTTTCTGCCTTATAGACATGCAGGGAGGGTTCGTCTTTCCACTTTAAATGTAAGGAGGGTTTGTTGAGGTGAAATGGAGGTCAGTTTTACCAAATTACCTTAGGAAAAAAGAGTAACTATGGCATGTTTGGGGTAGGACAATGACGGATGCAGTTTTTTTAATATTTCAGTTCTCTTTGATGTTGATATAAATGTACAGTATATATGAATTATTCACAGGCTGAAAGGTGGATAACAAAATACATTACATTCGCAGTTTATGTATAAAGGGAATATATTAAGACTCAGAATATTGCTGAGCTTTCTCCAAGATCAGCTCCAGTTAGTGTTGCGGTTAACCATTTGTTCTTATTTGCATATGCACACATCTGCATCAGCACTTTGTTCAGCCCTGCTCTGAAGTGCAGAGGGCTCTACATTTATTCACTTACATTTGCCATGTTAATAAAGAAGCTGTGACTGTCCCATCTCAGTGTTTATGTTTCACACGCCTTCCCCTCATTCCCCTGACCTCAACCGGACATACCTCCAGATTATGGAAGAGGGCCAGAATCCCCCACAAAATCGTGTCTCTCAATGTCTTTCAAACCATGATACAAGATCCAGGTTGGCCCAGATATTCACTCTTCACTCAAATCTTCCTCCCAGATGTTTCAACGAGGAGCCCTGCGTGACGGTGCCCGATGCTGAAGGCTACGTGATGGTGCTGCAGCCCGAGGAGCCCAAGATCAGCCTGAGTGGCATCGACCACTTTGCCCGCAGCGCCGCCGAGTTCGAGAGCCAGGAGGGCGTGACCCTGTTCCCCGAGATGCGCATCGTGAGCACCATCACCCGAGAGGTTGAGGCCGATACCGAGTCTGAGGCCGCAGAAGGGGGTGACGATGACCCTACAGGTGAGAGGAAAGGCTCATATGATCCCCCCAACATAAAGCACACAGATTATGTTTAGAGGGAATTTGTAGATAGAGCAAAACCATTAAAAAAATTATTTTTTTACAGTGGATTAGTTGTGTTGTTTTTCGCTTGGCAGTGAGCTCATCCTCTGAATGATGTACAGTGTAATGTGTACACGTGTAATGTAAGCTTAGTGGCTCATGAGGCAGGGTGATACCGAGTGATGCCTTGGACGATAGCTGTGTAGATTTCAATTGGCTGGTGATGGGTGAGGATTTTGCCAGGAGGGTCGAAGGGATTGGACAGCCAGAATGGAAGGGTGGGATGGGGAGAGAAAAGGGATAAGTTGTTTACTACTTCATGGGAGGGGTCAGTGACCAGCCGCGCCATCTGTTAGGCTTATCTATGAGCTGAGGCAAGGAAAGACCAAAGACCATGAGTCTAACAATGAAAATCTAGGGGGTTTGGATTTAAAAACAACTCTATTAGCTGCTTCTAGCATAATACATATTAATCTCAACTGTCAGTGGTCAAGTTGCATTGTGGATAATGTAGGCGCCACAAGGAATCACAACGTGTGGAAAAATATATATGGTTGTACTGATTTTATTTGAGTTTAAAACCCGTGCAAGGTGAGTCCCACATTGCTCACTGGGGTACTTGTGAAAGTAAAAAAAAATAAAAAATAAATAACTCTTAGATTACAGACCAAATGGAAGATCGTATCTTTGAGGAGAGCCCTACAACTCTGCGTTCTACATCTTTTTTTCCCTCCATTGTTCTTTCAGTCCAAGAGACAGTGGTGTCAGAAGAGATCATGCACAACCTGGACACATGTGAAGTGAGTGTGGTGGGAGACGAGCTGGACGGAGAGCACGAGAGTCTGGAGGTGGACATGAGCCAGCTGCAGCAGCATGGCCTGGAGATGAGCTCCTCTAACCTGGGCCTCGTCGTCACTGGTACACACACCACACAGCACCTAGTAGTGGTCTATTGGATAATATAATAATAGCTTTGCAGAATATAACAGCTTTACATAAGTAGTCAATTATTTTACATTGGTTTATTACAGTATAGTATTCTCTCTTGGTGTAAGCATCCATTTCCTAAATCCAAATCTTAAAACAATAGACTATTATAAACACGCTATTCCACAGCATTACTGAATACTTATAACATGGATAGCCAATTTCTGGTGGTTGCTGATTAGATTTTCCTCTGTGTGTCCCAGGTGTGAACACCATGGCCAACTATGAGCAGGTCCTGCATCTCATCCGTTACAAGAACTGGCACACCGAGGCGCTCTTCGACAGGAAATTCAAACTGGTCTGCTCTGAACTCAACGGGCGCTACATAAGCAACGACTTCAAGGTCGAGGTATGACTGAGCATCTATCTACAGGTTACGTCACACACAGTGACGCACTCACAAAAAAGGAGTGCAACCCAGTCGGTGTTACGGACACTTTTCTTGTGTTTTCCTCACAATACTTGATCTAAAATGGAGATCTGTTGACGACATTTTTTGACGGTATACATGTGTGTTTTCTGTTTTTTCATTCTCTTTTAGGTGAATGTGATCCATACAGCCAATCCTGTGGAGCAAGCCAACAACGCCATGGTGCAGCCCAACTTCATTAACCCTGTGCATCATGCCTCCGTGGACTTGTCTGGTCATAACCTGGTCAATGCTCACCAGGCCTCAGGTAGGAGTCAAACATGTGGAATATTTGAGTTCAAAACAGTTTTTTCACATCCTTTGCATAGGTAAAACTAAGACAATTCTGAAATATCAATAGTAAGGGATTTTGATGAATTGGTCATTATATTAAAGGATATATAAACCAAAATATTCACATTCAGTTCCAATTACAGCATTTGACCAGTACCATTAAATAAATATCAAACGTGAGTCAGTGATTCTGGAGAATGCTTTTTGTCAAAATCAGTGGATATCTCCTCACAATTTGCTACCTGTCTGTACTGTGTGTGCGATTAAAAAAAAATCTTGTGTTAAGCCTAGGTTCAGTAAACTGGTATGTCAAAAAATTGGTATGTAAACAAAGGGTCCGACGTTAGCTAGCAACATACCTGGTTACAAAGCCTAAGCTGCGTACAAACGCTGGATTTTTATTTTTCAGTGCACACAGTACATACAGGTAGTGGATCGTGAGGAGATATTCACTGATTTTGACAACAAGCATTTTTCAGAATCGCTGACTGCACCTTTTTAATTGTTCATTCTGGCAACATGTTAGGCCTCTGGTAGCGTAGGGATTGATTACAGTAGTCTATTAACCAAAGTGGGGCGTGTATAACATACCGGTTGTTTTCCCATTTTTATTATAATGGCACAAGTTTAGGGATTACACTTGAGTGCTGTCTGTGGGACATCTGTACAGGGGGGGGTGGTCTGAGCACGACCATTTATTCCCCTGCTTTAGTAATCCTCCAGGCTGTCGGGCTCACTAAGCCTGCCACCACACAAGACAGGCCCTTTCCTGCTAATATGGGCCAAAGTGGAGCAGGTTGTGACAGGGAGAGGGGCAGAGCCATTTCAAGATAGATACACACCTAGATATATATATATATCAGTGTTAAAAGAGCAGCAATATATTCACAGTCAAATATATACAGTAGATAAACAATAGAGCAAAGGCAGCATGATCAAACAATAAAGCAGTTGTTCCTAGCGTCACTCCTCTTGCAAACTCTGTCCAGCATGATTGACTATCTCCACACCTGGTCAGTCAAGAGGTAGTTAGCTCACGTGACACAGCCTCCATGACCACTAGTCCCCATGCATCTAGCGCCCCCTCCAGGCCTGGAACATCCATTACTATAAAAACTCACCCAATCCCTGTATGTCAGTCTGTCAGATCATCATTAATCCCTCCTCATAGATTTTACAGGTCACGCCACAGACCACTTGGGATTACAAGTAACTTGAAAAATGTACCTATTATGTGTAATAGGTCAATTGTGTTGGACCACCCCGCTGTTGATAACCTGGACATGAGCATATCAAAGCTAAACTCACCAAACATCCTCAAAACAAGAAAGGGTTTGGGTTTTCTTCACTTAAACATAAGAAGTTTGCTTCAGCACAATAAACTAGACCATGTTAACATCTTAGTATCTCAGGCTGACCCAGATGTCTTGGTTCTGACTGAATCATGGTTGAAGAGCAGTACACATGACTCTATGGTGGCAATAAATGATTATAGTTTATTCAGAATAGACAGGACCACACGGGGTGGGGGAGTGGCTGTCTATGTTAAATCACATTATTCTGTATCATTACTACATGCTGTCTCTGTTCGAAGCTGCTTTGAATTTATTGCTTTGGAATTGTCTTTATCATCCAATGATTGTTTTGTTGTAATTGGTGTGTACAGGCCCCCTTCAGCAGTAAATAGCTCCTTGAGTGAGCTAGCACATTTAATCTCTCCATATGTAAATAGAGAGGTCATTATGATGGGTGATTTTAACATTGACTGGCTTTCTGGTGCCTCTGAACCTTTTAAAGAAATATGTAGCAACCTAAATCTTACACAAATAATAACTGAGCCCACAAGACCAAATCTAAAAAACCCAGCAAAATCAACTTTGATCGATTTAATATTATCAAATCAAAGCAATAAAATAGTTTCTGCTGGTGTCTTTGAGCTTGGAATCAGTGATCACTGCCCGGTGGCCTGTATCAGAAGTATTCATCTTAAAAAATCTCAACCCAAAATCATCATTAAGCGTAATTTTAAAGGTTTTAACGAGCAAGCATTTTTAAATGAACTCTATCAAAGTGACATTCATCTCACAAGTGAAATATCTGATGTGGAATTGGCCTTAGAATTTTTCACCAATACTTTCTCCTCCATTTTGAACAAGCATGCACCCCTTAAAAAGCACAGAGTAAAAAATAGATCAAACCCCTGGTTCACAAATGAATTGTCCGATATATTTGCAGAGAGAAATAAAGCATGGTCCCTAGCTAGACGCTCTGGTGAAAACTCCAAGTGGACTGCTTTCAGACAAATCAGAAATAGGTGCATATCCATGGTTAGGAAAGCTAAATCAGACTACTACCTCGAACTAATTTCAAACTGCTACTCCAACCCTGCACTATTTTGGAAGGCTGTGAATTATAACAAAAACAATTCTAGCACTGTTCCCAGTCAGTTAAAAATAAATGATCATATTTTAAATGATCAGAAAGAAATTGGTTTAGCTTTCAATAAACACTTTATAGCTGCTGGTAAACTCTTTCACAATGGAGTATCTACGCCTTCTACGCCTACCACCACGAGAAATAAAAATAGCATACCACCTGTCTCTAAAACTCCTCTTTTCAGCCTTGTTCAAGTCCCAACAAGTATTGTTGTAGATGCGCTTCTTGCCATCAACCCCAGGAAGTACATGGGAGAGGACAATTTGGACCCATTTTCAATAAATCTCTCTGCACTTATCATATCAAAACAAATAACCCATATTTTTAATCTTTCCATCTCTTCTGGTATTGTTCCTAAAGTCTGGAAAAAAGCTCACGTCATTCCATTACATAAAGGGGGTGACAAAAGTGATCTTAACAATTACAGGCCAATTTCCAAACTCCCATGCCTGGCAAAAATTCTAGAATCAGTCATTAATACTCAGTTGAAATCCTTTTTATCCAGTGCTTCCATTTTGAGTCCATTTCAATCTGGTTTTAGGGCAGGCCACAGTACTATATCTGCTGTCACTTTGGTCTTAGACAACATTGTTACAGCTATCGATAAAAAAATGCACTGTGCAGCACTTTTTGTTGATCTGTCAAAAGCTTTTGATACTTTAGATCACCATTTGCTTTTAGAGAGGCTGCATGAAATTGGTTTTGATTATTCTACATGTAGCTGGTTTAGGGACTATCTCTCTGATAGACAGCAGTCAGTTAAGCTGGGAAGCTACCAAACTGAGTTTTTAACAGTTACAAATGGTGTTCCGCAGGGCTCAATTTTAGGTCCAGTCCTATTCACAATTTACATCAATAACATTGTTTCATCACTACAAAACTGCCATGCCCATTTGTATGCTGACGACACTGTACTGTATTGCATTTCTGATTCAGTGCAACAATCTGTTCAGAACCTACAGAGCTCTTTTAACACCCTGCAGAACTGTCTAGTGGATCTCAGGCTTGTCCTTAATATAGAAAAAACAAAATATATGTGCTTTTCCAGAGCAAGAATTACACATTTTAATGATCTTATTATTCACACAAATAATGGATCTCATATTGAAAGAGTCACTGAATATAAATATCTTGGCATCTGGATAGATGAAAAACTCTCTTTTACATTTCACATAAAAAATCTTGTCTGTCGTCTCCGACAAAAGATTGGCTATTTTTATAGGAATAAAGCCACCTTCCCGTTGTTCAGTAGGAAAAGGATTATTGAGGCAGTTTTTATGTCTGTCCTTGATTACGGTGATGTGGTTTATCGGCATGCATCTCGTTCATGCCTTAAACTCCTAGACTCTGTATTTCACTCTGCTTTGAGATTCATTACAGGAGATGCTTATGATACACACCATTGTGTTTTATATGAAAAGGTTGGGTGGTCCTCCCTTAAGGAGAGACGTGATGCACATTGGCATATTTTTATATATAAAGCTCTGACTGGAAAGCTACCACTATATTTGACAGAGATGCTGCTTATTTCAGATGGGCTTTATCAAACCCGCTCAACTGACATGCTCATGTTATATGTCCCCTATGCCCGGTCTGAGCTTGGTAAAACCGCTTTTAGCCATAGTGCCCCTGACTCCTGGAACAGCCTACAACATACAATTAAAATAAATACACTCATAACTGTTAACCAATTTAAAATTATTATTTTGAATCAGCCCCTCTACACTTGTAACTGTTTTAATTAGGCTATTATGTCTCTCATTCAATTGATCTGAATGTTTTAAATTGTTGTTGTCTGTGTGTGTGTGTGTGTGTGTGTAAACTTGTTATGTATTCTCATTGTATATTGTGTATATGTACAAACTCGACGTCATTGTAAAAGAGGGTCACCCCTCAATTGATCTTTCGAGGTTAAATAAAGGAAAATGAAAATAATTAGTCCTGTGAGCACCTTTGACGTTAGCCGTTATTTAAGACCGCTGTTATAAGTGTTAGTGTTCGTCTCTAGTTTGAAATTTACATCATTGTACAACATGAAACTGAAACCCTTAAAATCTCACCAGACAGACAAGAAAGCTGTAACAGGCTTTTAATGTGAACATGATTTTTTTTACGCCTTACCTGTAAGTTCATGTGTGACTGTGTGTTTGCTTCCTCTGCAGTGGTTCCCAGCGCTGCCACCATTGTCATCGTAGTGTGCGTTAGCTTCCTGGTGTTTATGATCATCCTGGGCGTGTTCCGCATCCGAGCTTCACACCAGGGCACCATCAGAGACACTGAGGGAGGCAAGGAGAATGAGATGGACTGGGACGACTCGGCCCTCACCATCACCGTCAACCCCATGGAGGTAAAAGAGTTTGCCAGGGGGGAGAAATGAATGACTCTTATTCTCTGGGGATCAGCCACTGAAAAGCTGTCTTAACAGAATTTAACTTCTCTTCAAAATGTGTTCGGGTTGCAGACTAGACAGCTCTTCATCTGCCACTGTTCTCTTGGTGATGGTGTGACTGTGTGGCCTAGTTTTATCTGAATGCTCATGATTGACAGCCTGGGGGGGGGGTTTGGGGGAGCTACTTGGAGTTTTACCTTGCTTTACAGAATAACACATACGTATACAGTATACTATATATATATGTGTGTTATATATATACAGTATACTGTATATATAGATGTTATATATATTATTTTTGTGCATGGTCCCATGCAAATTTAAAGAAAGCAGCACCAATAATTGTGTCTATAGTTTCTATTTATAAGTGCTCTAAGCTGGTTTGCTGCAATATTTACAGCAGCTCAAGGGGAAAAAGCAGCTGTCAGCCAAACTCACAACACGGGATGCAGGAGAAATGAACATCACATCCTCACTAAGTGGGACCTAATACATTAGTATAAGTGAGGCCAAAATGGAAACTTGTTCAACCTCAGTAAATGATAAGAATTGTGCGGTACAAACTTCAACAGCTCTCAGTGAGCATCCAGAAAAGCTGAAATCAACCCTAGATCTTTTGTTTGGTCCCAAGCATCACAAACCAGTGGGGTAGCTTAACACAGATGCACTGTGGGAAGTTCAGCTTGTTCTATGATTTTACTGTACATACATTTAAATTAAAGTGTCCTCAGTTTTAACTCATTACAACAATATTAAAAGGAGTTTTCATGTTTTCCAAATCACATACCAAACTCAGCAGTGGACTTTGTGCCACTGTTTTTCATTAATAGAGTTAATGAAAAACTTTATTCTTATATTTTATCCATGACATGGTGAGGACATGGCATGGTTTTACTGGGAGATAAAGGCGTGTCAAAATACAAAAAAAAAATAGAAAGATAAACAGACATGGTGATGGCTTAAAATTCTTTCCATACCGTCAAAACAATACTTGGAATCTAAGGCTACATGTGGCATTTTATACCTAATAAAACATTAAACACAAGTGAAGAGCTTCACTTTGTCAAAAAAAAAAAAAATAATATGTTAAGATGACCTATCAAAGACACATTTGGAGCAGGATGTAAAGGTGTGCGTATTGCATGTTTTTTGTTTAAGTGCTGAAGCTGTTTAGTCTCCATAAATATAAATCCTTCTGAAATAACCCCTCCCTTTTTTAATCTTCTTCTCTCAACACAGACGTATGAGGACCAGCACAGCAGTGAGGAAGAGGAGGAAGAGGAGGAGGAGAGCGAGGACGGAGAGGAGGAAGATGACATCACCAGCGCCGAGTCGGAGAGCAGCGAGGACGAGGAGGCCGGAGAGCCAGAGGACCAGCAGGCAGCCAGCAGACAGCAGCAGCTGGAGTGGGACGACTCCACCCTCACCTACTAAAACAGCAACACACACACACACACTGCAGCAGCACACACATAACACTAAACACAGGCTCAAACACACGCACACACATATATCACCAACTCACACTCAATGCTCCACACACACTCCCACCCTCTACAGTTTCATGTCCAAGGAGCCATGATGTAAACAAAAAAAAAGAAAAATTCCCTTCAACATGGTCAAGATTTTTTTCCTGTTGTTATCTTAGTGGTGGTACTCAGTGTAGTGTAGTCATCACCGGATTGCTGATTTTTACTGTTTATTTTTTTATTTATTATATTTTAATTCCCAGGAAAAACTTGGCCTACTTTTTTGTTTTGAAAAGTGTGAGGAAGCCAACCCTGCACTTTTTTGCTTTTTCTCTGATGCAAGGCTTTCAAATGGAGAGATTTTTTATTTTATTTTTTCCTAATGAATATTCTTTGCGTAATGCTTTTAGATTTGTTCGCCGCTTAACTCACGTATACTTTCACTTGAGTTTCCTTGACTTGTAGTCCACAGTGCAAACAAAAACGATGCTTTAACAAGTAGACCACATTTTCTTTTATCTTTTTTTTTCCCTTTTATTTTTTTTAGTGCATGAGGATATTTGAGAAGTCATATGTGTAGAGATATAAATTGCTTTTTAAAGATTTTGTAAATATAAAGAAACCATGTAATTAGTCGATGTGTTAGTGAAGGCCTACTCAACGGGGTCCAATATCTAAAACGACGCAGTTCGTAATGTAGAATATTTGTGTCACACAAAGGCTGCAGCATGTCGCTAAAATTCCCCGCAAAAGCTGTTCCATCATACTTGTATAAAAAAGAATTCTGCTTCATGATCAGAAACCCAGGACTGTCAAGCGGTGGTTTCCATGGCAAAGTGGTGTCCATTTTGTCTATTCTTTTCTTTCTTTTTTCACAGATAGAAATCATTTATTTTGCTGTTCTCGTAGACAGCACTGGTCGATGGGTTCAGCCTCATACTGTACATGCTTTGCTTGGCTTGCACAGGTGGCAATGCTCTTCTCCAGGCGTCAGTGTATTTCATTCCCAGTAGATCTCACTGTTGTACAGAGGGGATTTTCTTTTTGTTCAGGGTTAATCATACTCAGAGAAATGCTAATAATGTACAAATTTGACATTACGTGTGGAACGGTACAAACACCAGGCCAGCAGGTACTTGTAGTGCAGCTGATCTGGAAACATGGGTACTACTAACATTTCTGCCAGTGTATTTTGGACATGTAGAGAGATTTCCCCAGCAGCTTTCAAAGTCCTGCTGTGCTGACAAGGAAGTAGGAAGGAAACAAAAAAATAACAGCCCTTAAGCTTGGCCTGGTCGTATAGTGCAGCTGCTGGCATTGTTTCGTGGTGAGAGAAGTGAAATGAAATTAATTTTTTCCACGGAACGGCTATTTAACCCAGAAATAATGGAAAATATATTAAATGTGTTTTTGAAAATGAGTTTTCTGTTGCAAAAATAACCACCGTCTTCATGGTAGGTCACAGAATTACAACCAAGGGTATGACTGCACCGTTTACAATAGGGATACAACTTTAAAAATGAATCTTCTTCAAATGAAATATTTTTTTTTGCAATAGACCACTAGATTTTATTGTACATGGAACTGTACTGTAGAGTTGTTCTAAGATATATGTTTACATTTGGTAAACTTATTTTCCTTCTGGTATTAGTGTAAAGCTTAATCAATCTTTCGGGAAAAAAATGTGTCCAACCTCTATCTCCTCTAAGACACTGTTGTCCATCACTGTTGTATATATATCTTACACAATAACAGACACAAATGGACCTTTATGCTTAACTATTTAGTGTTTGTCTCATGTTTTGTCGGGGGTACCAAGTAAAAAATGTCATCATTTACCAAACCTGCATTAAGTAAAGGAGATCAGATTTTGGACTTTGAAGCGAACAGAAGAATGTGGCATTATCTGGAAGTAGAAATGTTGGTGTTTTGCAAGTCTTCTATTTTGCATGCTAAATCAATTTTCAGGTCAAAATTTTATTCATAAACACATTCACGACTCTTATCCAGGCAAGTTTCTTTGAAGGTTTTAGTCACACAGGTGTGTTTCTAGCGAACAGTCTCCCCTCCTTGATGACTTGGACTTAAAAATTGGGCCAAGTCTGAGACGGCTGAGATGGGAGTGCCTTTTTCCAATGATAGCTCATTTAGCAGGTGTAAAAAAAACAAAAAGAATCACCACTTTATTTGTGGCAACTTTGTTTTTTTAATTTGTATTTGTTTAAAGCTTGATTTCTTACAGAGCTGGGGATTGCATTTCCTTTCAGTTTGTTGTGACAATAGTCCACCGCTAGTTTTATTAAAAGTGAAAAAGCGTTTTACATAGATGTCATGTGTCCATGTTGATGTTTAGAGGAACTAGATCCATATTGTATCTTCTATCGATATTGTACTAAATCATTGACTGAATCCACCTTTAAAAAGACGTACAGTACATTACCAACTTGCTTTGGCAGCATACATGGGTATACTGTCCATTCACCTTATATGTGTATAGTGGAAAGTACATTTTGAACAGTGTCCTATTGCCTGAGTTGTTGAGAAATGATTTTGAGGGCAGCATGAAATTCACAAGAACCAGAGCATAAGCCTGTCGACTCTCTTTTTTCATTATGTCAATCCCTCAAATGTCCACGTTTCATCTAGTTTAAAAGTACCATGGCTCTTTGACATGTGCACGCCGGCTCTTAAAGTCAAATCTCCACAATGACTCCACCATCTCCAGGTTTCTGGTGTTTAATGCTTTCTGATCAGCCTGAGCTTAAGTTTAAGTTGGTTGAATCGAATGTCACTGCCTGACAAACTGAAATGCAGCCATACTGTAATAACACTTAAGATGTGAGGGGAATTTACTTTGCATGAACCACGAGTTTGTGTCCGTTCCATGTGGGGTTGTGAGACCGGGGTGAGAAGAGAGACGTGATACACTACTGATTCTCAGATTGTCTGTTTCACACGTCCAGATATATTTTTGTTTGTTTGTTTTTCTTTTCTTTTGAAAATTAGCTCAAAATGGAAGGTGGCAATGTTTTCAGGACGGTTGAATGCTTCCTTTGTGCTTGTTGGAGCTGCTCTCACTTTTCTACCAATTGAAAGGCAAATTGTAGTGAAGTTGATGCTTGCTCATAAACAAAAATAAAGGCTGAGGAGATGGGGTATAACTTCTGTGTACTCTTGTTTTTCTTTCTTCAATCACTCAATGCCATAAGTGAACAACAGTGTCGTAAAGACACAGTGCTCAGTGGTGGCTGAGTGGTTTTATTATACTATCTATGGTGGTGGCACTGACAGTGTTCTAAATCTTGAGCGACATCTGGTGGTGAAAATAAAATGATTGCAATTCCCAATTGTACAAAGTGGAATAGAATGCTACAGATAAACGAATCAAACACCATTTGTTTGTATTTTAGTTTTACATTTTGTCTTCACTCACATTCAAAGAAACTTAGGCTTAAAAAACCCAAAAACATCAAATATTTGATTGACACTGTAAACATTGTGACTTGTCAAAATTGCAAATTAATAACCATTTAAGAGCACTTTAAAACACTTGATCATGAAACAGCTAATGTAAATCCACAACCTGACAAAGTGTATTCCTCAATGTCTATTCTAAAATGTGTGCCGTCAGCTGGATAGCTCAGTAGGTAATATTTTAATTCCCGATCAGGGCGGGGGTAAGTCTATTGAGGGTCCTTAGGCAAGACTCTTAATGCTCCCTGTAATGTCCTATGCTGAAAGTATCTCCTATTTTTGTCAAGCTGGAAAACCTACTTCATGATGCTTTAAACAGCTGAGTTGCTCTAATGACTGATTACTGAAGCTCTGCAGAGTGAGGACACCACGAAACACAGTGTGGGCTGCATCTGGCACTGTAAAGCCCTCCTCATGTTCCTTGGCAACTAAGAAACATCCACACGTACTTTTAATCAAACTGAATTACTCCCTTGGTGTTGGCTGGGAAAACCATCAGAAGACCATTCAGTGTTTAACAGATGGTAAATCGATAAATGTGGTGGATTTCTAATCAGCTTGCAAACTGGTCAAGACAAACTAATTTGATCATGTTTGATGAGTCTGTAAGGGTGCTCATTTTGCCTTGTCATTTGTCTCAATACTATATTTGCACTAGACACACCCTTTCCTAATATCAGTCAGCTTATAAAATAAAGGTTTATAGGAGCCCAACAAAGAGTATATACTTTACTTTGCCATGCTTCCAGCTATTGCAGTTGGAGATAAATTATTTTTGAGTCGTTTTGACCATTTGCAATTGTTTGATTTCTTTGAAAACCAACACTGAAAGAGTTCATTGTCTGATACATTTGAGCTGCATGTTGTGTTTGTAGTGTTTTTGCATCCGAAGTGCAATGCAGCAGTTTCTTATGCTGTTTCTGTTATTTTGTCCAAATCCCTGTGGACAGCATGGTTAAGTAAAATCAAAAATGACATCTTGAACATTTGCAGCAATAGTACAGGAAATGATTAAAAAAAAGGTTAAGATTTTCAGACGGAGAGACAGACAGACACAGCAGCCCAATAAGAAACAAACACAGCACACATCACAACAGAATACTCTTAAACAGTCTGGGCTACCCTATACACTCATGTACACATCTTCATATTTAATAAAAGCATATGCTTGTACCTACAAAACAATTTCACATTTAAATTAATTGAAAGCTATAAAACAATATTGTTAAAAAGTGGTAGCATCTACGCCAACATCTGCTTGGATTATTTACAAAAAACGGTGATCATTTGGCACATTTCTTAATAATATCAAAGACACAAAAAGTTAAAAATTACTATTTTGCAGAATAATTATGCCTTGGTTTTCACACCAGAGCTAGCTAAAGCCATAATTTTGTCTTCGGAGCCTGCAAGAGAAAGCAAAAAAAAAACAGATAAATGCAAATCGCCATCAAATAACTTGTCTGTTTAAGCATTCTAGTGAAATCACGTGTGTATCCTCACCCAAGTTTGCAGTGACTTTTTCAAACTGGCTCAGAGTAGCTGTGGCATTTTCAGTCAGAAAAGTCTCGTCCTCCGAGGTGAGCTGTGAAACCGGCCAAAAACAGAAACAATGCATTGTTACTTCAAGCTTTGATTGGACGAATCAAAGCTTCTAGGATTAAATGGTCCCAGCTCCTTTTGAAGTGAGACTTAGGCCTGTTGTCTGCTCTGTCAGCCTTGTGTCAGTAACATGACTCAAATAATTCAGTGCGGCTTTAAGAGTTTTATGCAGACTCATGAGCACAAGCCTCTGAATCACACATGCCAGAAAAAAAAAAGAAACATCGCACATCTCTGCTACGAGTGTTCCTCACATTCTCTCCAAGTTTTCTCAAGGCTGTGAGGATCTCCATTTTCTGCTGAGTGTACACATCCCGCGTCAGTTTCCCCACTATGACGTCTCGGTCCATCTGCACAGAATGTCACACACTTGTTGAGAACATTTCAGGCCAAGCAACGCACCAATAAACACTAAGGAATGACTAAGGGCTGAGCAGTTGAATTACACATATACACCACAACTGTGCATTATTACACAGGCACGACAAATGATTTTCAATGACATGGCTGTGCACACCTCTGCTAGCCTGGTTCTCAGCTGTCCTGGCTGCTTCTTGGCAAAAAGCCGGATCACCTCCGGGGTTTTGAATGCTTGGCTGATGGCCGCCTGGATCGCCTGGTGAAGAGACATTGAAAAGAATTGGAAACATTTCACAATGGTCTTACAAAGTCGTTGCATGTTGTTACCCATTGATTGTGCTCACCAACTGCATTCCGCTGAGTTCATCCACAAGTGTCATGTCTCCTGTCATGATCTTCTTCAGGGAGTCATTGAATTCACTCAACTGCTCCAACGTTTCCTTTTTTGTCTCCTCATATTCTTCGTCATCCAGTTCTTCTCTGGAATAATAATAATAAGCTTTACATATAAAGAGCTTTAGGCCTATTCTACTCACTTTTCCTGCTTCAACAGTCAGTGAGCTGATTCAGTGAAGAGCCTCTGCACATACATGGATTTATTGAATATCTCTGGTGTTTCAAATATTAATATATATTATACACTATGTCTTAGGTCTCATATTTCTCTCTCCAATGTGTCCCTCTTTATACATTTAAAACATTATATATATTCGTAATTTTGCATTTTCTTCAAGCGACTGCTGCTGTAGGCCTTCTCGTTCACATGTCAAATAAACAATCTTGAGTCTGGTACCTGCATTCCTCCAGATCCTGGAGCTGCTGCATCAGTCTGTCAAGCTGCTCTTCCATATTTTGCCTCAATTTCCCAGTTTCTGATTTCCCGCGAGAAGCCATACTTGAGTCCTTGAGTTAAAAAATTGTATTTCCGACCTGTTGACAACGCCAGACAGAATAAAACAGAAGCTTAGCTGGACAGTGTTATTACCCAAGTATGCGACAGATGACTAAACGTCAACCTAGCATGGCTATTCACTATGCACCAGGGTAGCGTTTTGCTGGAGCTAGTATTACAACCTTATACACATTCTATGATTACAACACTGTTAAAGATTTAGCTGACACCCACTGTATCGACAACTTGTTATTGAATATTTCTACTAAGAGCTCAGACAAGAGCTGCATCCGAACTGTTAAAGTTATTTAGTTAGCCGAATAGTTAGCCACCATGCTAAAAAGAAAACATCTCACCGGGACTTAGTAAAGAGTTGCAAATCAGTCGCGCGGTTCTTTAAATGTTTGCATTGGCTTAACGAATCTACATTTAATGACAAAATCAATCTTATTGATTATCGCGTGACTACTTGGTTAATACGGTTACAAATATTTAGTGTTGTTGTATGGTAGCGGGAGTGATCGTGAACGTAGCATATGCGGGCGCGGCATGGGGCGCGGCCTTCTCCTTCCTGCTCTGATCCTGTCCAATCAGATTTCTCGATGTTACTGACGTCCGCACAGGAAGAAGTTGAAGCGCTACAGAACAGCTGAGCTCCGTACTTTGTTTATCCTAACAGTGAGTATTTGGTATTTATATTATTTTACTCTTATATTAAAAAACAAAGGTCATTTTTTGTTGCCTAAACTCGGCACTCACTAATGTTTTGTTTCGTTCATATAGAAACCGGCAACGCGCTTTGCTTTGCCAACTTACAGATGAAAGCTAATGTTTTTAGCCACCATTCCATAATTGAATGACTGTGCTAAGGTTAAATGAAAACTAACGCACATATTTTGAATAGGTCCTTGTGTTAATCATCTATCTGCTGTTGTAGGGTAAACCTAGCCCCAGTATGAGGCATGGAGGTTCAGGATATAACCAAAGTGGTCCTGCTGTCGTGCGGCTCCTTCAACCCCATCACCAACATGCACCTGAGGATGTTCGAGCTAGCACGAGATCATCTGGAAGAAACAGGTGAAAAAAAAAAAACTTTTCAAATTTTGTGTTTGCAAAAACTCCACTCACCTATAGTATCTAGCCTTGCAGATGGGTTTTACGTCTGCAAGACTAGACATGAGATGGAGAAAATATACAGGATTCCTGCAGATCCTAAAGGGCATTGGATTCATTGATCTAAAAACAAGGCCTTAATTGCTATGAAAATGCAATGCTAATATATGGGGAGCAGAATTTGTTCAAGGTCACACAGATCAGCATGGCATGATCCAATATGGTCGTGTTGCAACATTTAGGACCACACCTTATTATTTTTGGCTTTTTAGTTGGGTATTTTGAATGTCCTGAATGAATTATGACATACCAAATTTAAAAACAGATTTTTTTAAATTTGAAGTTGATCATCTTACCTTTTCACTGGACCAAAGAAGTCATGTTAACACAAAATTGTTCTTAACCCATGGTAATTTATAGTTTTTTTCTCTACAGTTTTGGTGATTGTAAAATGTGTCCTAAATATTATTACAAGTGGCATTTTTAAAAGTCTTAAAGTCTAATCTCAAGTCAAATCTAACTAACCTTAAGCAGCAACCCTGATATAGCAATGTGACAATGTTAAATTACTCTGATACACCCTTTCTTTTATGTCCTGCATTCATGCACACAAAGTAGCATCTAGCGTTCGAACAAATGAACGCACATAGTTGAATATAAAGAAGTGAAACGAAGCAGATATTCCACTAGAGAGTTAACAATATCTGTTAACTCTCTGTATCTTTTAACCGTAACTTGAGTGGACACACCATTTAAAATGATACATTTTATTTCATCATGTGCGTTTCAGATGCCGTGTGTAAACCATCTGTTGTTTGATGTTTCAGGTCAGTACAGGGTGGTAAAAGGCATCATCTCTCCAGTGGGCGATGCTTATAAGAAGAAGGGTTTGATCGAGGCCTGTCACCGTCTGGAGATGGCCCGATTGGCTGCGCAGAGCTCCGACTGGATCACAGTAGATCCCTGGGAGAGCTTGCAGCCAGAATGGGTGGAGACGGCTAAGGTTGTTAGGTGAGTTGACAGTTTGTGCGTCTTGTGAGTGGCTACGTCTGTGTTCAAGTGTTTTTTCCGGGTGGTGCTAGGCTAGGGGTGTGTTTTGTCTTGAATTGTCATAACAGGTGTAAGGAACCAATACCCGATAAACTTTTAAATTTACCTCATCAGTTAACTTTTCTTTCTTTATTTTCATTATATACTTCTTCGTTAATAACTACATCTCAACCCACTCATTCATCAAAGTAACAAAACCACATTGGGTATTAATGCGTTACAAGCAGCCACTCCAGTAGCTTGTTTGTGTTCCTTTAATGTAGGTAAGGTGATGAATGGTGGCATTAAGCAGGCATAAATGTTAACAAATGATAAAGTCCTACTGATGTTTGCTGTCATTTGCGCTGTTCATTCATACAGTACATTGAAACCCTTGCAGTTATACTCAGGACTACAGTGTCACACAGGCTTTCCCTTAATTCTATCTATCTATCTATCTATCTATCTATCTATCTATCTATCTATCTATCTATCTATCTATCTATCTATCTATCCATCCATCCATCCATCCATCCATCCATCCATCCATCCATCCATCCATCCATCCATCCATCCATCCATCCATCCATCCATCCATCCATCCATCCATCCATCCATCCATCCATCCATCCATCCATCCATCCATCCATCCATCAATATCATGTATATATATAAACAGTATATACTGTATATATAAATAGAATTACCTGTATTGTTTTACGTTTTTCTTAACATCATTTTCAAAGTGGATGCCTGAGCTGAAGATATGTTGACACACCATTAACAGTTTTTTTAATTTTTTATTCAATACCAAACCGAATTATGTAGACTACAGCGACGCAGAGCTATTACATATGGGATTTGGTCAACAAAGAAATCACTGAATAATATTTATCATTATTACTTGATGTTGGTGTTTTAAGAAATAAAATTGAAATGTGTAAACAAAGGACAAAATTACATTTCACTCCAGAGTTAAAGTACATTTATTCGTTGTTCAATTTCCCAAATGCCCAATCAACAGTAATGTATTGGATGTGGAAAGAAGAAGTCTGTTGGCTTGATACACACTGATGTATCACCAATATGAGTAATATTTCCTGTCTGGTAAACTGTATGTAATGCAGTTCTATGTAAAAAATCTGATCCTTTTGATGCTATATTAGATGTGTCTGTCTCCACTTAGACATCACTATGACGAGCTGCTTGATTCAGAGCAGAATGATGACGAGGTGGACACGGTCAAGTACGCAAAAAAAAGACGCATAGAGGAGAATGATTCTGAGGGTTCATCTCGGCACAGAGGGAGAGGTTGTTCGGGTATGTACGATTGTGTAACTTTTATCGTTCCCACTGCCTTTTTCTCAGTTACTGGTTCTCATACAGGCAACAAGTCATATCATGCCCCCTCTGTATTCATGACTTACTCATAATAGGAGAAAATGGTTTGAAGGTGCGGTGTTGAGTGGCACCCAATCACACCACCTATAGTAAAAACTGGCAAGGTGCTTATGCAACATTTACTAGTGGCAAAAAGCCTATACCGTGTGAATCTTAAACTTGTAGCTGCACACGTGCATACTGTGCTATGTATTCACATGTCAAGAACCATGTTTTACTTATAGTTTGTTTCATGATCTCAATGTCTGTTATAATTAGCTTTTTTCAATTGTTTTTTTTTCTTGAGCACTTTGTAATCCGCCCAGACACACAAATCAGATTTATTATGACAATCTGTTTTTCTGTCAGACCTTCCTCAGTTAATGCTACTGTGTGGGGCCGACGTTCTGGAATCCTTTGGAATCCCCAATTTGTGGAAGCAGGAGGATGTCTCTGAGATCGTGGGCCGCTACGGCATGGTGTGCGTCACCCGCAGTGGCAACGACCCCCACAAGTTCATCCACCAGTCTGAGATGCTGTGGAAGTATCGCAAGAACATCCACGTGGTCCGCGAATGGGTGACCAACGAGCTGTCGGCCACTCAGGTGCGCCGGGCTCTGCGGCGCGCGCGGAGCGTCAGGTACCTGATGCCCGACAGTGTGGTGCACTACATACATGAGCACGGCCTCTACAGCGCCGAGAGCGAGCAGAAAAATGCAGGCGTGATTCTAGCCCCCCTTCAGAGATACACAGGGTCCTCCTCAAACTGAAGAAGTTTACTGCTGCATAAACAAAAAGTGCAAGCTGTCAACACTTAGGTGCTGCGGGTTTACTGTGATTTTAAAACCGATTAGACACATTTCAGTCAGTTTACTCAATCTGCTACCAGTGCCTACTAAACAGAAATGTATTTTTATAACAATGGGTGTGTTTTCTTAAGAAGATAAAACCGCATAGACCTTTCCGAGAGATAACCTGTTCAACAGGCTTGGAGGCCATCTAAACAGTTTAAGCTAGAAATAAGTCTGGTGTGTGCAGGGTATTCACAATTTTGTTTGACATAGTCAGCATGAAATGTGATTAAGAACAAATACATTTTGATCATTTTACTTGCTATACACTATATATTTCCAAACAGTTTGAGCTATGCCTTTTTATTTATTCATAAGATTTTGTGTACTTAGAGCAGGATTTGTTTGTGCACTCCATCAGGCAAAAAAGCAGGCAATGTGATTTAAACATGTTTACTCTGTGCTGCTGATTTGAAAATGAAGTTGTGATTTGCTTTGACTGAAAGTGAAATAAAAACACCTTAGTTTTCAACCTTGGATGGTTTTATCTCTTTTTAATAAACTTCAACCTTACTGAATAAGGTGCCAAATTGACACCTTTCCCTTTTTGATTAAAAGGCCTTTTGTTGAGCTTTACTTATCTTTCCGGAAATCATCAGTGACAGAATATAGCATGTGAAATCACAAATTGCAGCCGACTAAAGGCTCGTTGTGATAGTGTTGAGGTTGAAATAAAGGTATAACTGATCACATTATAAAACACTAGTATCAGAAATTGATGCCTAGTTAATTAAAAGTTGATCTAATGGCAACTATTAGATTACATCAGAAAGCTGAATTCATGTCTCAAACTTTAAAAGGCCCATTGCCTAAGTAACTGGTTTAGGTGTGTTGTTGCTTCTCATTTCACCACAAAGACTTGACATTTAGCTTGTCAAACAGGTAATTGATGTTTGCATCACGTGCTTGTGACGAATTTATGGGAAAAAAATTAACTGAATGTTTAGACAAGCTCCAAGTGGTTTATTTCCTTTCAAACCTGAGTTGCATTCATTCCTTCCATGCTACGTGCTCGTGCAATGTTTTATTTTACTTTCTGCAAAGAAAGGAATGCCATTAAATGCTAGGTCATATCCTTCACACAGTGTTTGTTTTCACTTTGACAAATAGGTGTATCACCAAATAGGCATTCTCTTATGCGACTACTTCTTACCTCAACAGCAAAAACTATATGGGAACTTTTCCCATTTCTCCAAACGTCTGGGTCAACATATTTTACTTTTATTTTTTTTGTTTACGCTCATGTGTGGGCAATTAATGTTTGACAACTGAGGGGAATTTGGAGGCATTTATTAGTGAGTGGACTGTGTACTGGGACCAGTCTGACTTGTCTGTCTTCCACTTTTTATACCATGGTGATGGTGACGCCTACCACAAACCCTCAGGTGACAGCATGTGAAGCCAGGACAGGACTTTCCATTATACCCCAAGGTGTTTCACGGAACAACACTGTCTCAGCTTCTTCTCACAACTCCTGATCTTTCCAGAAACTTTAGGATCACATTTTATTCACACATACACACACATTTCAGGAAAAGAAAGAACATCATCAAAATGCCAGACAGCCTTTGTGGTACATGGGATCTCATCAGCATGGTCAACTTAGATGGCTACATGATCGCACTGGGTAAGTCCTTAAAGCATGTTGTCATCCAACAGTCCTCTCTGATAAAAAAATTAAAATCTCAGTCGCATGAGTATACCGTGTAGATGACTACATATCAATTGCTCCAACTTGAGCTGTGTATATATGTATAACATTATACAGCTAGAGGATTAGGAATTAATATATTGCTTCACTGAGGCGGGGAAAAAAACAGAGATTTGTTGGTATGTGTGTTGGGATCGTATGAGGAAGAGAGTGTGTTTGTAGCCCTTGGGTGAGTTTGGTTCGCCAGCATTGTAAGCTGTACACTCAGTTTAAAATACTTTCCCTCCGTTCAAAGGTATCAGCCCTGCCTTGCGAAAGATTGCTCTGAAGCTGAAGCAGAGGAAGGTGATCGAGCAGGGGGGTGACCAGTACATCATCAAAACAAGCAGCCCCTTCAGAAACTACACCCTCTCCTTTCGACTGGGACAGGAGTTTGAGGAGTTCACCAAGGGACTGGACAATAGAGTCCTCAAGGTGAAGATGAATGGTTGATGGCTGTGATTTAATCATAGGCAAAAGGAAATGTTTTGGAGATTGTGTTAAGTGCCTGACCTTCATATTTGGGCTGTGTTGAACGTTCTTTGTTGTCTGTTGTCATTTACACCACGTTCTTCTTGTCTGCCACCTGTGTAGTCGTTGGTGAGATGGGAGGGGAACAAAGTGGTGTGTGAGCAGGTCGGAGAGAAGAAGAACCGGGGCTGGGCTCAGTGGATCGAAGACGACAAGCTACACCTGGTATGAACATGAAAATTGACTGTAATAATTGGTCCATATAATGCACACTATTAAACTGATTAACTTTACCAAATTTGTTTTTCTTGTAGCTCTTTTAAATTACACTTTAAAGTCTATAAGATAATTTAAAATTGTTTTTTCTTTCTGTGACCTTAGGAGCTGTATTGTGAAGGACAAGTCTGCAAGCAGGTTTTCAAGAAGAAAGTGAATTAGTGAAGAGGTAATAAAGTTGTTTTGTAGTTCTACAGAAGTTCCTCCGCAATGAATGGCTTTCGGTGTTAGATTGACTGCTCTACACTGAATAAACACCACACGCTAAGTAGATTCAGTGGTATTTTCTCTGTAATGTGACTTCGAATGTCTTTCCTGTTAATGGTGTGGAATTGCAACACTAGAGGGCACCAGTGCATTACTTTAGTCAGATACCGGGCTACACTGGTTTGTTGCCTGTTGGTGCCATGGCCTCAGACAAAAAACTGAAATGAACTGTGCTTTGTGTTTCCTTCAAATCTCTATCGCATGCAGCGAAACATTGAGATGCCACATTTTCTTTGAACTGGCTTGTGCTGTCCATCTGACCTTTGATTGAACTATCAAAAGAATAAATACAACCTCTCATTCATGAAGATATATGTAGGCCTATAGTATACCCGGTGCACAACAGAAGGATATTTTGAAAAACTGTTTTTATGTGGATTTTGTGTAATAAAATGGGTTTTAAAAGAAATCTGAAGTGACATACTTTGTTGTCAATCTTTTCCTTTTGTCATTTTATCTTTAGTTACAAAAACAACAACAAACAAACCTTTTATTTTATTTTGTATCTGATTGCATGCTAGTAAACTCAACAAAAATATAAACGCAACACTTTTGTTTTTGCTCCCATTTTTCAAGAGATGGACTTAAAGATCTAAAATTCATTCCAGATACACAATTGTACCATTTCTCTCAAACATTGTTCACAAATCTGTCTAAATGTGTGATAGTGAGCACTTCTGCTTTGCTGAGATAATCCATCCCACCTCACAGGTGTGCCACATCAAGATGCTGATCTGACATCATGATTAGTGCACAGGTGTGCCTTAGACTGTCCACAATAAAAGGCCACCCTGAAATGTGCAGTTTTGTCTCACAGCAAAATGCCACAGATGCCACAAGCATTGAGGGAGCGTGCAATTGGCATGCTGACAGCAGGAATGTCAACCAGATCTGTTGCTCGTGCATTGAATGTTCATTTCTCCACCATAAGCCGTCTCCAGCAACTTCGCACAGCCATTGAAGAGGAGTGGACCAACATTCCACAGGCCACAATTGACAATCTGATAAACTCTATGCGAAGAAGATGTGTTGCACTGCATGAGGCAAATGGTGGTCACACCAGATACTGACTGGTTCTGAGTCCCCAGACCCCCAATAAAGCAAAAGAATGCACATTTCAGAGTGGCCTTTTATTGTGGACAGTCTAAGGCACACCTGTGCACTAATCATGATGTCAGATCAGCATCTTGATGTGGCACACACCTGTGAGGTGGGATGGATTATCTCAGCAAAGCAGAAGTGCTCACTATCACACATTTAGACAGATTTGTGAACAATGTTTGAGAGAAATGGTACAATTGTGTATCTGGAATGAATTTTAGATCTTTAAGTCCATCTCATGAAAAATGGGAGCAAAAACAAAAGTGTTGCGTTTATATTTTTGTTGAGTGTAGTTGTCTCATATTGGCCTGTGTCATCATTGATCCAGCAGTAGATGATGACGAGGCAGGAACTGTAATATAATAATGAAAAAGGGGGTTACACCAAATACAGGCCTATAGTGCAGAGCTAAACTGCCATCGGTACTGAACATGGTACATAGCCTACATTTGGCTGGCACAAACCACCCTGTAGTAAAAGAAAAAATAAAGGCCAATAAAAGCCCTATGTTGTGACCATAGGTTGTGACGGTTGTGACCTTGTGAACCATGAACTTTTAATGTATTGAGTTGAATAGGGAGCCTTAAAAAGTTGAGCTGTTTTTATTTTTAGGGGAGAACGTGACAAATAGGCATATATGTTAAACATGTTTATATTCTATTTATGGTCAAACCTAAAGCAGCTGGCTGGCAGTCTAACCATTTGCATAGGCTACAGCAGGAAAAATATAACTGTTGTCTGCGCGACACACAGTAAAGCCTCACACATCCTCCAATAGTCTTTAAGTCACGTGACATTGTGTAGAACCAAAATGGCCGGTGCTGTATTTTGACCATTTTGACGTATAACAGCCAGCTACTTTTCTTTTTGTTTCATTCTGGGAAGAAAACTAACATACGAAATACTTTATTTTTGGTGGAACTGGATCTCGCAACCCTCCGAACACCAGTGTCCTTGTTTGTTTTTTATTTTAATCTCGAAGACAATCCAGACAGACATATATTTGTTGTAGAGATAGACTATGCATAAGTGGTTCTAGTACAGGCTAGCTGGCTGTGGCTGGCACATATTAAAGCAACGCAAAGTGAAATAGCTCGCTAACTTAGCTGCGATGGAGGAGTTGAGCGCAGATGAGGTAAGGTGACAATGGGACGAAACGCTGTAAATGACTTCAGAGAATGAAAGTAGCTGTGTTTTACTAACGTTACAATTTAGAATGCGTTAACAAATGTCAGTCTTTCCTCTGGACCTCGTTTCAAATTGTTCTGCTCGCCGACCCGCTACCAAAGCTAGCTCAAAGGCTAGCACAGTTTAACTGAAGAAATCTATCAGAAAATCCCAAATGTAACTTTAATACCAGCGTAAATTAGCGTGTTATAACGAACACGACACACCTGCTGTTTATTTAGGACAGTCAGTAAATATAACAACGTAAACGAACAACAGTTTGGATGTGGGTCGTTTTTTTTTCTGACACCGTTAAATTAATTTAGCCGGAACACAATGCTAACTAGCTAACGTCATGCTAGGCTGTGCTGAAGCTGTCCCCGAAAAAAAAATAAAAAAACGTTATTCATATGAATACTATGAATAGTATTAGTATGGGAGATGTTTTCTAAACACATGAATTAATACACACCATTTCACAGATAATGTCGTTTTTGTATGCTGAGTTAATTTGGCATATCTTATTGTGGCAAGCCAGCTAGCTGACAGTTGCTAACCTTGTTTTGCTAACAGACAAAAATTAGCCTGCGAGACGACTCAGCATAAAAAACACACCGGGCCACCATTGTGCAATCAACTGTGGGCCCACTCTATGGCCACTGAGCTGTTCCCCTCTAACCACTGTCAACATTTTAGAAAATGTGTTTTCTTCGTTACCTCATACCCGTTTATAGCTATTCGTTCAACTCGTAGCCGAGCGTGCTGTTGATTTACTATAGCTCAAGTCTTCAGCCGGATTGCACGATTGAGTACCAAAGTGCTCGAATCTGACTTTGGTCAATATGTAGATTACATTGTATCTACTGTAAAAGGCACGTTTCTTTCATTTAAGACCACCCTACTCTATCACTGATTCACAAAAATAGATTCAAAGATGTGTTTTTTTATTGATCAACAAAGGTAAATGAAAACAAATAAATCGCCTATAATTTCTCATTTTGTCCACACTGATTGTGCCAGTGATACAGAGGCTAAAAAATATAGCTTGCCATTTCATGGTCAATAGACATTTCAATGGTTCTATTTATAATACAAGATTGTATGATGAAGGACTGTGTAGTGAGTCTCCAATGGTACTAATGTGTAAATATGCTGTTGTTTTCACTAAAGATTCGCAGAAGGCGATTGGCACGACTAGCGGGGGGACCGACATCACAGCCCAGCACCCCACTCAGCACACCCCTAACATCCCCTCAGAGAGAAACTCCCCCCGGGCCCATTCCTGGATCCTCAGGTGCCGCACCCCAGCCCCTGCCACCAGCTGCCTCTCAATCATTGGGGCTCAATGTTCACAGTGGTACCCCTGCCACATCCCCTATTGGCACCTCTGGTAAGAGCTGAATAAGAGCAGCAGTTTGAGATGTATTTAGCAAGTTTGTAATTATGACTATTATCATTATTACTGTTCAAAGTAACTAATTATACATTTAGCAATTTGGTTTGATGTTTGTTGGTCAACAGGTCAAGATCCAGTCAGTTGTCACCATAGTGTTATGGTTGTTAACCTTTTGTAATATGTAGTCTTACCCTATTGCACCACTCGAATGGGTGACACATTGACTGAGGAACCGCTTGAAAAATAAACAACTTTGTCTATTTTGAGTTTTAGCGCAGCGCTGTGACCTTGATATTTTAGCAGCAAAAGTTGTGCAGAGACTCTGCAAGGTGGGGAAGGTGCTAAACATTAAAAAAGGACACCTCCTATGTAAACAAACAGGAGGCCTGTGCGTGCTAACAGGCCTCCGATATTGGGGGGAATATTAGATAAATTAGGTGACGCACTCTAGGATGTGACCTTAGGGGCAAAAAAGGAGCATGGCAGTGTCAGGGTTCCTTTTCAGATTAAAAAAAGTTAAGGTCTCCTGTGTGACTAGGGTGCCCTTATGGCAGACCTGGGCATTGTGTGGCCCGCGGGCCACATCCGGCCCGCTGGCTGTCTCTGACTGGCCTGCGTGAGGTTAATGGAAAATTAAGAATCAAACGTAAATAAGTTTAAATCATGCATGGAATACAACGGCATTGCTTTTATTTTGAAGGCAAGTTTATATTTCGCGCGAGCGTATGCAGCTTACTCTTCACTGGTTGTAAATTGCAATTCAAAAAAAGGAGAAGAAGCTTGTATGTGTGCTGTTTAAGTGCGCTGCCGTGCGCTGCCGTGAGCTGCGCGCAGAAAAAAAGTGACTCGGAGCAAGCTACACAGTCAACCTCCGCACTCGGGGATCAGCGCCCGGGGAAGGGGTGCGATAATATCAGACAGACAACCTGCTTGTACGTTCACTTGTCTGATATTATTAAATGTAATGGGGGGGTGTGGGGCAGGATCTGCTCGGTGGATTGTTTTATCCTGTACAGAGGACAATACAAGTAATGGATAATAATGAACAAAAATTGTGTTGCAGTGTAGGATACTTATTTTTATTTGTTGTTATTTTCATTATTTTAAAGTCACTACAATGCAGGAAACAATGGCTTTGAAGCTCAAATGTTCTGGGGGTGAACCCCTAAACCCCTCACTTTGGTTTTGGAATAACAGGTCTCTAAGTTGGGAAGTATGGCCAAGGTTCCCCTGCTTCTTGCACGTTGTGTTCACAATTGCTATGGTAAATGTTGATTAAGTGGTACAATGTTGGTATTTTCATGGCTTTTTATGGCTTTTTCTTTGCCATAACATTTACTGCAGCTTATCAAAACCATATACTTTACTTCTTTTTATAAAAAGATACAACTAATATTGACTTGAGTTGAGCGTTTTGGTCCGGCCCTCCACAACAGTCCCTGATTCTGATGTGGCCCTTGGGGGAAATTAATTGCCCACCCCTGCCTTATGGTATAAAAAAAAAGTAAAATTTTTGCCCTAAGGTCAAACCAGAGGGGCACCTGAACTTGTTGTGATCAACAGTGTCTCTCTTGACACACAGTGGAGGCCCACTGTAGAGAGTGAGAGTAGACAGTAGAGACATGTAAAGATACAGAAGCAATTTCCTGGCATTGTTTGTTAGTATGCATTGATGTGGTGTTGTTGCTATACATGGCTGGTGTGTAGGGCCGGCGGTACTTTTTGTTAAAATGTGTAATTATCCTCTTTTGTATGTTTGTTGTGCAACTAACAGCCATTAATCTACAGTAAAATATTCTGGATTTTAATCAGCTTTCTCTCTACCTGTTCGCTTTACAATTCGCTTTATAAACTTTGCTAAACAAAGCTTATAAACAAAATATTTTCAATGTGTGGGGGCTATGATTGCAGAAATCTGAGATTCTCTTGGAAAAAAAACTAAAAAAAACATAAAACTTGATACATGGGATCTAACTTGAAGCAAGTAATATTACACCTGTTCTAGAACCAGTAAGGAAAATGCTTATTATGGACTTTGAATGAAAATATTATGATTCTTCCATGACACTTCTGATATTTTTTTTGTGCGCAAAGGTTCTAACTTGTGGTGTTTTTTGTTGCAGGGGTGGCTTATGGTAGTCAGAGCAGCGAGGGTGTGAGTTCCCTCTCCAGCTCCCCCTCAAACAGCCTTGAGACTCAGTCCCAGAGTTTGTCCCGATCACAGAGCATGGACATTGACACTGCCTCCTGTGAAAAGAGGTAAGAGTTCTTCTAACGGCATATTGTACTGGCCAGTTCAAAGGCTACAAAATACCTGTGGAAATACATTTGATATTTTTAAAACTATACTTCAGCTACATTTTCTGTTGTGAATATCATATTTTATCCATTATTATGGATTCCTGCGGCCAAAAGCTTAGACATTTCAGGCCTTAAAAGTATATCGGAGAAATTAGATGAATTTAGTTTCTTGGTGGCCAAGTGGTTACAATACATGCCACATAATGGCAACATCCCTGTTCGGTCCCAGCGGGCGACCTCTGTTGCATGTCATACCCCCTCTCTAACTGCATATGGCTTTTCTGCCTCTTTGTTGTCAAACTATATAAAAAAATACACAACTTCAACAAGGAAAAAATGCAGTGAATATCACAGGTTGTTTCTATTCAGAGTTGTAATAATATTCAAATACTTTGTTCCTTTTGGAAAGTAGTTCAGAAAGTGATCTTCTTATAATTGTTAGTAGCAAAAATTAATGATTATTAGTGTTTCTAAGCACGGCCACATGTTTTGCACTTACAAGATCTGATTGTGGATATTCTGAGACCAATGTGATGCTTCCTATGGACCATGGAGGTTTGAGTGTTAGCATGGTCTGTTCCGGGTTGAAAATATTTGCTGAGCACTGTGCCTCTCTGTCTTTTTCCAGCATGTCCCAGGTGGATGTAGACTCAGGAATAGAGAACATGGAGGTGGAGGACAGTGATCGCAGGGAGAAGAGGAACCTGACTGAAAAGGTAAATGGCAGCAATGTTCAAACATTCCTCAGAAGTGAGGTTCTTTTATCCTTAATTATATGACTGCTGTGGTAGCAGATTTTGTATATGATACATCTCTGGACTCAAATGTTGGAATACTTAATAATGCAATAGTAAACATTTGCTATTATCTTGTATAGACCATAGTGCAATGATATATTGAATGTGTTTTAGTGTAAACTGAAATGTAGATTCCTCAAAATGTGAGTGATGCAACAGACCACTCGGACAGCCACGCCTATGTTTAACTTATGCACAATTACTCCTATTGTCCTATGCCCAAACTCCTCCCATGGTTAAGTATGTACATTAGAACTGTCTGCCTCTCTACCTGTCTCCCCTTCGAACCATTGTTAGACGCCTCCCCCCCTGGGGGGCAGATGTTCCTTAAATACATGACGTTTTAAGGAAGAATTGGTCACTCTTGCACATACAATCTCTGTGTCTGTATTTGTGACCTCTCCGCGGAGATCCTTGCTGTATGATTAAATGAAACCTGATGCTACTATTAACGTATCACTGTTTGCTTAATTTTCCTATTACACTGCCTTGACCTTTATCATACCGATCTTGAGGTCAAGTCAGTTTTCAAATTAATAAACGTATAGGGGAGAGTGGCCTAAGTTGTGCCGGTGGGGAAGTTGTGCCACCCCTTGTTTCTAGAAAACCGTGGAAGAAATTGAAAATGTGACCACATATTTAAGAAGAGCCATCGATTTGACTCATCCTGTTAAGAAGAGAGACGCAAGGAATAAGATTAAAGCACATTTAAGCTAAAAAAAAAAAATTCCATGATCAAGGTTTTTTGATTATTGTGTCCGAACAATTATAGACAAGTTTGAAAACATTTGACACATGTTTTAGTGCTTTAGTATGCTACACTTTTAGTCTATACAGTTAGCACGATGTCAGCCCTAAACTGCTGTATCATGCCTATTATCCGAAATTCTGGGGTTGGGGTGATTTGTGCCAAAGGGCCTGGGGTGAGTTATAAGTAAGTAAGTAAAATATATTTATAAAAGCACATTTATGACCGTTTGCACTGTCCAAAGTGCTGTACATAGTGAATTCAGTAGGTAAACAATGAAGGTAAAATAACAATAACAAAAATAAAAGACATAAAGCCCATACATCCACAAATATAAACAAAGATAGTAGTGCAGAGGTAAGATAGTTAATGGGGAGGAAAAACCACTGTGTACAGATGGGTTTTGAGCCTTGATTTAAAGGCTTTAATGGAGGGGGAATCACATTTGTCAGGTGGCAGTCACAAGCACGGAGCAACTAGTGCGAAGTACATTTCTGAGAGTTGTGCCAGTGGCATGGCTGTATACGCTGGTCACCAAAAAGAAAGTGATTGTCTACAGTAGCTCAGAAGAGACTGACATCTCCATTCCACTTAACGACACCACTGATGAGAGTTCAGATGGCCAGAAAGATGATAATGGTGACTTTGTCATTGTGAGCTTTGCAGGCAAAACCATCTAGATCTGCTAGGCCTTGTTTAAGAAAATTGACCTTCAATCTTTGTAAAATATTTACTTTATTTACTTTAAATAAACCTTAATTAAGTAATTGTCTTATGGATTTGTCTTGCATTACAGTTTATGAGATGTATATTAATGGCACAATTTACCCCATGGTATTATCTCTTGTGGCACAACTTACACCACACCGGGGGCAAGTTGTGCCACAAGACAACTTTTTTTCCGAAAGCTAATAACAGTTTATTCCAAATCCAAAGTTTTTATTGCCAGGGATGCACAACATCCTGAAATATATGTACATATTTGAGTTGGAGACATAACTGTCAAGGCCTCATTTTAAAATCACTTTGAGTAAAAAATGGCACAACTTAGGCCACTCTCCCCTACTCTTTTATAGGAAGGTTTTTGGGGACTTCCATAGACTCTTTTCTTGGTTTCATTTTCTCTAATTTTGTTGTTGCATACCTGTCTCTTGATGGACCAGAGTGATCATGAGAAAATTAGTAACGCTCGTTGATTTAGCCTTTGCTCTGTAAATAGCTCCAGATTGTGATCAAACCCTCACTGTCTCTATATTTCTGCACCTCAGGAATCCTCTGCAAACTCGGATGTCTCAGAAGAACAAGCTCTGCAGCTCATTTGTAAGATCCTCCGCGTATCGTGGAAAGAGCAGGATCGAGATGTCATCTTTCTCCCTTCACTGGCCTCAGAGTTCCACCAGAACCCTAAAGATGGTCAGTCACTGAGCACTGCCTTCATCTCAGTCACCATAACAAGTTGAATGACCTTGTACTCTGTCACATGTAAAACAAAACCTTGCCTTTTAACAGGTGGCTGCATTTGATAACCATTATATATATAGTATACCATTATATAATCCATTTATTTTGCTCCTGCAGTATACTCTGACTTTAAAGACCTGATTGGCCAGATCCTGATGGAAGTCTTAATGATGTCCACCCAGTCACGTGTCCACAACCCCTTCGCCAGCTTAACCGCCACCTCTCAGCCAATAGCGGCAGCCAAATCCCCCGACCACCGTCTGACACTGGTGCAGCCCTCAAGCCAAGGTGGCAGTCCTATGGGCACCAGTGCAGGATCTTTTGGAGCCAGCTCTCTGTCTAGGCAAGTAGCTTAACTCATTATTATGAACTCACAGGAACCTATCATGGCTCTGGTTTAGTCATTCTGAACCTTCCTCCTCAAAGGTCTGCGCTCTCTTGAAATCACTCTTCTTCTTTCTCACTATTTAACTTGTATCGTGTCATTGGAAGGGGCCATTTCTTTTTCTTCTAGTTTTTTCAGATTTTGCTTTGATAATTTAATTATTGAACTAAGACATTGTTGCTAGATGAGTTTTGCCAATCATTGTCTCATCAATGTTATCCACAGTCTGTATGGATGTAGTATTCCTCACTCCATGGCTTTGGATGCAGCCAAGACGACCTCCCCATCTCTTCCCAACCCTACAACACCCTCTGTAACCTCAACACCCCCACAGTTCATAGTTCCCCCTAGCCCACCAGCTACGGCTACTCAGAGACACACTCTCAACCCTCCATCTGCCCCCATGCCCATCTCCCAGCGCTATCGACCTTACTCTGTCAACTCTCCCTGGGGGGCTCCTTCCCCATCTAGCCCGGGTCCCAGAGCTATTAGTCTCTTTGGACAGTCTCCTAGCCCTGCAGGGCCCTCTGTTCCTCCCAACACCCCAGTTCCTGTGCCACCGGCCAGTCCGCAGCCCTTCTCCTTGAGCTTACCTAGGGCTCGCAACCAACCCTCCTCCGCAACCCCTCTCGTGGTTCCCCCTTCTCCCAGATCAAATGCCCGACAGGCTGCCTTTGCAGCCAGGATGCCACCGGCTAGGTATCTCATCTGCCATTTGCATGTCGGTGTGTGTGGTGTGAGCAAACCTACTAAAAACAATACTTTTAAGTGAACCACCAGATTTTACGTTTGGTTGAGTTGAGTCGCTCAACTTAATCTGGGACAGGTTCCCTTTTGTTGTATTTATGCATTTTTTATTATGTAATATAGTTTCCACAAAATTTTTTAAACAAATATATATATATATATATATATATATATATATATATATATTTATATTTATTAACGTTGTCTGCTTTAAATGCCCAAATGGTGATAATTTAATGCATTTGCCATTACTTGAGATTTAACTGAAAATGCCATTATGAGGTCTGAAGACAATTAACAGGCATTCTTGTTTCTTTATTTTCAGTATTCTAGCTGCTCGTTTTTAACATATTTTAAATGATCTAACCCCTTTGCAAAATGAAATATAGCTTTACAAACATGTTTAATGTTTCTTGCTACGTTGCTGTAAAATTCTCTAGCTAAAAAAAGATGTGGTTTATACCGCTTTGCATTGGCTTGCTCTAGAAAAGTTTTATGAGTGACGTTCGGTTTAAAAAAGTTCTATGTGTAAGGGTTGCAGACCAAATGGCATTAATGAATATTTAAAAAAAACGGGACAAGAGGTCGTCTTTAAGCAATTGTGCAACCCTCCAGCATCCTTTTCCTGTTGTGCTCCCCTTTTCTTCTTTTCTTGTGATTACCATTCCTCATTTGTCCATTTGTCTTCATTGTTTATCACTTCCCTTCTGTCTCCTCATGCTTGCACAACATCCTCTTTTCTTCCAACCTTTTCCCTGGCCCCTCCTGTCTTTACCTCGTCACGTTAGCCCCTTGTCGTTCCTGTTCTATGCCCTCTCTGATATGTCTCAGGACAGCAGTGATGAAGATTCTGAGGAAGAGGATTTTGCACGGGTTCAGTTTGGGTCCAGGTACACCGCTGCACGGTGTGTGCGTTTGTGTTTGCTTGCTCAGTAATGTGTCCACTGCATGTTCCAGTGGGCCCAGCAGGCTTACCACTAACTGCACACACACACACACAACAGGGTAGAGGTGTTAAAAAGGAGTAGTCATCTAACTGTTGTGGCCATAAGAGGTTTTAGAAGACATAAGGTCCCATAACTATATATTTATATTTAAGCATATGATGTGGTGGTAAGTATTACATATGGTTTCTACTAAGGTGTAGAAACTCCATATAAATTATAATATATATTATAATATTTTGCTGTGGTTTAGGTATCCCAGAGCAACTGAAATTACCTTCATTTATTTAACCTTCAACCTAGGTTCTTTGGTATCTTTTTATTGGCTGAATTGGATGACTTCCATTTTTAATGTTAATACATTTTAGTCTATGCAATATGTTTGTGTATGATCTTTTACATATTAGAGAAATTAGAGCTTTTTAACTTTATTGTTATTATGTATATAATCATTTTAATACAGCATGAGACTGTTATGTCTATAGTAGACTTGAACTGTTATTAATCAATGTAACGCATGAGGAGTTGGATTCCCTGCTCTAAGGGTATTGTTTTGCTGCCAAGTTAAGTGTTGTTGTCGTTTAACAATATAACCGTTTGTGTCGGGCTAATTTTTAGCTTCAAGACAAATATCTAATGCAGTGTAGAGGTGTTATTCTTGCATTACCTGTGTCCAATGGACAATTAACAAAGTACATTTTTTTTATTATCTCCATAGGTTTGTCGTGCTTTGACACGGCTCACGTTTTTTTGCTTTTACAGCTCACCACTAACAGCAGTTTAAACTCTTTACATCATATTTGTCAATTCAATGTGACAGACTGAATCATAATATCGGCTTCAAATTATGGCTGCAAACAGCCCTTGAATATTTAATGTTATCTTTTTCCTTTTTCAAGAGCCCAGTACAGAGATGCTGCAATGCCATGACTGATACCCTTGTCGTTTGAGTGTTTTAATCATAAATAGATGATTATGTTTGATGCTAACGGTATCTCTCTCTGTGATGTGATGTTATTTAATGACATAAATAGATGATTATGTTTGATGCTAACGGTATCTCTCTCTGTGATGTGATGTTATTTAATGAGCCCCTCTCTGTCCTTGTTTTTGTGTTTGTAGTCTTGGTGCATGTGGAGGGGGGGTCTCCTGCGATTCAGCCAGCGACCGCTTCACCATTGAAGCATGCAAAGAGACAGAGATGCTGAACTACCTCATCGAGCGTTTTGAGAGTGTTGGTATGGAGGAGAGGAAAGCTCCCAAGGTAACTGACTGTCAGACAAGCAACATTTTATTTTATTTATTTTTTATTATTTACATTAAAAGTATTTTGTACTTTCCTTTTTTCTTTTCCAAAAAAAAACAAAACCTGATTTAGAGATTAAATCAAGCTTTAAAATTCTAACGGTACTCCTTTACAATAGTCGCTGTTAAGTTATTTTCTGCTCATTCACCACGGCTTAATAGGTTACAAAATGTCCCAAGGACAGAAGAACATTTTGTACTACAGTGTCTAGCTGCAAGACAGATGGTCTGGAAATGAGTGTATGTATTGCTTGTCAAAGACCACTGTGATTCAATCGAGTCTAGAGAGAGTTTGTCTGAGAAATGGACTGCGTACATTTTTATCACACCTCAAACCACTTTTTCTCTCCAACTCTTTCTGTTTCTGTCTCAGATTTGTAGCCAACCAAATGTCAGCCAGCTTCTCAGCAACATTCGCTCTCAGTGTATTTCCAATGTTGCCCTGGTCCTGCAAGGCACCCTGACCCAGCCTCGGTAAGAAAGCCAGCCTCACACTGTGACAATCTATGGGTTATTCTCATGTAAGTCGTTATATTTGTAGGTCATGTTCCTTTCCATTTAAGTCTGAGTCCCCATAGCAACTACTTTTTCATCTTCACTCTAGTCACATTTTCTTTTCTTCTGCACAATTGTCCTCTCTCTCTCGCTCTCGCTCTCTCTCTCTCTTTCTCGCTCTCTCTCTCTCTCTCTCTCTGTGTGTGTAGGAGTCCTCTCGAGCCGTCTTTGTTGGTACCTTACATGCTGTGTCGGAACCTTCCATACGGCTTTATTCAGGAGCTGGTGCGCATTACCCATCAGGAAGAAGGGGTGTTCAGACAGGTGGGAAGCATTTGTGTTCATTTTTTATACAGGCTGAAACCTTTCCCTGCATACAATGTGGCTTGAAGACACACAAATATTCACTCCTGTAGGGTGATATAACCTCAATGTTTATTTGAATAAAAAAATAAATCTTTTTTAGATTGTATAAACATCTGAGGTAGCAAATAACTGTATGTATACTACATGTAATTGGAGTGATACCATGTTTGGTATCACTCCGAAACCGAATAAAATTAAACAGTTGGCCCGAAACCGAATACCGAAAGAGGCTTTTGCGGTTTTGTTTAGTATTTAGTCAATTATTTCAACATTGCATACATGAACTCCCAAATGTTCTCCTCAAACATAGCCTACAACTAAAAAGCAACCCTAAATAAATAAACAGTAAAACCTTCAAATCTAAGAGTAAAATTAATATTTTACTAGGAATTGATTTGTGAACCACTCAGATTTTTACCTTGACTTATATGAGGATGAATCTACAAAAAGATCGATTTATTGCCTTTTTTCATTTTTTGCAGTGCAGTGCCGGTTGAGCTGCTCTAAAAAAAAAACTGCACCACAGCTCCCACCTTAATGTTCAGACTTCAGAATTTGCATCAAAGCCCTGATCATAACAATGAGAGGCTTTAAACGATGTCCATGCTTAGGTGATTGTAACTTTTTCGTCTGTAGACTGAAACTAACGGGGGGAGGCGGCTCGCTGGACATATATTTAGTCGCGCTGTCAGTTTGCCGACATGGCTCTGTGTATTCAAGCTCGAGAAATGCAATCAGACCGTAGGAGCCTTTTCCCCCAACAGCGCTAACGGTTATCATTTTAGCTGTCAAACTAAAGTTATTTTTTTAAGCGGCGGCCCTCACCGGCAAGGTGTCACTGTGAATGACACCGTTACCAACTGTCACTCTGTCATAGAGTTTCACCGGGTGAATCGCTGCTTCGCTCGCGCAAGGCTTTTGTGTCTCTATGGTGATTAAACATCAGTCTTGGACGAGCGTTTTAACTTTATGCTGCATAAAGCATTGCACTGTCTGCGCCGTGTTTCATCCAGTTTGAAAAAAGGCTCCCACACTGGACTCTGACATTTTCATGCACGCACCAAACTGCTCCTGCTGCGCGCTCACAAAGAGACGTGGACTCGCATACACGGTTACGTCTCTTTTACTGCCATTTCCTGGTTTACAAGCGCGCAGCTATTTTAAAAACATATTTCCTTAGTGACATTTAGTTCGCCAATTTTCGGTTGTTCGGCTTTTTAACTGTTTCGGGCCAAAACCGAAAATGACTTATTTTGCCATTTTCGGCAGAACTTTTTCAGTGGCCGAATGTTCGGTGCATCCCTAATTAAGACAAACATGCAAACATCCACAACTTCGGATTTTGCTGTTAGCTGGAAAATGCAGTATTAAACGTTGACGTGGCACTGTTGCCTAATTTGTTATGTTGACTATCTTTTTCAGATCTTCATTCCCATTCTCCATGGACTTGCTCTTGCAGTAAAAGAATGTTCCTTTGACAGCGACAACTTTAAATTCCCCCTAATGGTAAGGAGACGTTGTCCTATACTGGCAGAACTAGGCAGCAGACGCAGATTATAAACACACTGCACTCTGTAGTGACATCAGGGATTATTGTCAGAAACAGGAGAAAGGCCTCACGCACTGCCACTTACAAGTTTTGTGGTCATACAATGCAACCCAAATTACCTGCTGTGAAAGAAAGTTTGCGTAGAATGTCAACGTAAGCATTGTTTGAGTTCTTGTTATGCTTTGCTTTTACAGGCATTAGCTGAGCTTTGTGAAATCAAGTTTGGAAAGACTCACCCAGTGTGCAGTTTGGTGAGTATACAATGAGTTGGATGGCAAAGCTCTATACTATAATAGTATGCCAAGTGTTATTTTATCCATGATGCCAAGTCATTCTATAAAGTCCCACTTCATAGAAGAAGGACCATATAACATTTCCCTGTGCCTGGAGAAGGACTGGGCCTATATTTAGCGACAAAACAATATAGCTCTAATCAGAATTCCTTTGAGTTTCTATTAAGTTTCTATTCTTTGTATCTTTTTGGAAGCTAATTATTGTTTTTACATGATAATTTATGCATACTCATTTTAAGTCGCATTAAGCGTTTTTACAAGTGTGCGGCTTTGTAATGTGTATCATGACTTCTCTGTGCAGGCTACGTTTCTGCCTCTATGGTGTCCCAAACCTCTGAGCCCTGGGTGTGGCAGAGAGATCCAGAGACTCTCTTACCTGGGAGCCTTCTTCAGCCTCTCTGTGTTTGCTGAGGATGACGTGAGTTCTCATGTCTTTAAATAAATAAAAGTACTCTGTAGCCAATTTCAATCCTACCAAAAGCTGGGGACAAAATTGTGCCGTCCCACCCTGTCAGTTTGTTTCCTTTGGATGCCTGGTGGGCGTAACCAGGGATCGTCAGTTGTCACGGCCCGGCTTAAGGGAATGACAATGAGGAAGCTAAGGATGTGAACAATGTGTCGATTCTCGGCTCGATTTTCGACTCATGCTCAAGACGACACTAAAAATAGAAATCGGGTGTTTTACTTTATTAGATGTTTTGGGGACATGGGAGACGTCCGTGATGCGAGTTCACGTGTGGTCGTGAGCGCGCTGCAGGCGCTTCATTTCTGCAATGTGCATTAAATGTCTTGTGTGGGTCAACAGTGCAGTGCAACATAACGTTATAACATTCATCTACGACCGTGATGTTAAATCACCTTCACACAAAGCCTCCGCCTGGGCCAAGCAGCGAGTAGCGCTGTGACGGTGACTATCACCGGGAGACCTCGCAAGTATGAGTGAGTAAGCCGCCGTGCAGAAAAACTCTGTGGTTTGATGGATAAAATGATAACCACGGGCAGGATACCCACTAATGTTGTCTACAGGAACGGCTTCCGCGATCTGTTTGTATGTCTCGAGTCTATTAAATAACATAAACACACAGAGCCATGTCGGCAAACTGACACCGCGACTGAACAGTGAGCTGCGTCCCTCCGTTGGTTTCTGTTTTCAGCCGAGTAAATTACATTCATCTCCGACGCATGGACAGCGTTTTTAAAATTAAAGCCTCTTATTTTATTATCAAAAAGGCTTTGATGCAGATGAAGTCTGAACACACACAGCGGGCGGCAGCAGTGTTGTTTAAAGGAAAGCGCAGTTTATCAGCACCACAACTACGTGCTGCTGCCGCAAAAAAAAGGAACACTGCCTCTTTTTTTTTTTTTTTTAAATGGCACAGTAAATCGAGCGATTTGTCGATTCATGCCTCCGACACGTCGACACGCACATAATGAGTCGTTTAACATCCCTAGAGGAAACCACACAAGAATTTAAGTTTAACCAAATAATAATTTAGTTAAACAAAGTTTAAAGTAAGCTAGTAAGTGGTGCATGAATGTCAGTAATGAGTGCTGTGTCTGTGTGAGTCAAGAGTGTAATGTATGTGCAAAGCAAAACTAACTGAAAACCAAAGCAAACCATACATCAAGGAAGGGAGGGCCAAAGTGGCTGATTCCTACAGCTTATATAGCTGAGGAGATCAGCCAGCATGGGTGTTTGTAATTAGACTAATCATCTTCTGGAAGCCTTCCAATCAGGAGGTGCCAGGAGCTGTCACACAATGCTTAATAAATTACCTTTTTAAACGGTGTGTCTCCCATTGTTTACCATGGCCTCACTAGTCAGGCCGTTACAAAATGGAGAACAGTTTACTCCAATGCTTATTTTTTGTTTTTTAGACAAAAGTTGGAGACAAGTATTTCTCTGGCCCAGCCATCACCATGGAGAACACGCGAGTCGTGAGCCAATCATTGCAGCACTACCTGGAGTCAGCAAGAGTGAGACTTGGCTTCATTTTGTATTTATTCACAAGCTGTCCTTTTGTATGAACAATAATTTGTAAACTATTTGTCATCTTTTCCAGGGTGACCTGTTTAAAATTCTCCATAATTTCCTACTAAATGGAGAAACGCGCGAGCAAGCTCTTAATTACATGGCAGCTGTAGTCAACTACAATGTGAAGAAAGCCCAGATGCAGGTCAGTCGAGAACAGCCAACAGAATTATTTAAATGCTCGAGAAGTTTAAAGTTACTTGAGTTACCAAACTGAACATTAATTTGCCAATTTCTCTTTGAACCTAGACCGACGACAAGCTTGTGTCCGCAGATGGTTTCATGCACAACTTCTTATGGGTGCTGCAACAGCTGAGCATGAAGATCAAGCTGGAAACAGTGGACCCTTACTACATTTTCCACCCACGGTGTCGCCTTGTCGTCAGCCTAGAGGAGACGCGTCTGAAAGCCACCATGGAGGAGCTTAAGAGCTGGCTTACTGATCTGCGTAAGTTGAGAGAATACATTTAAAATGCACAGGTTTATGATTGTGAAGAGTTTTTTATTTTTACAAAAATGTTTTTTACCTGATGTTTGGAATCAGTCATTGGTCAGTTATGTTCATTTGACTGAATGCACGTTGACTATTTCGTTAGACCTCTGCCATTTTAATAAACGTGTTAATTTGCATATAGAAGATACATTTTCCAAGTGATTCAAGATATGTGTCAAATATGGGATTTTTTTTTTTTGGTGATGCAATTAATCTCCGATTAATCATCCTGTGTCATTGTCTCAGTTTTCTATGTTGGAAATAATACATTTAATTTATTCAAATGTACAGACGAAGACCCCACCAAGTTCTCAGAACCCAAGTTCCCAACCATGTGTTTCTTTTTGACACTGCACGCCCATCATTTGTCCATCCTGCCTGGCTGCAGGCGTTACATTCGCAGGTTGCGAGCAATCCGCGAGCTGAACAGGTACACACGCACACACACACACACACACACACATTCATGGCATGCTCAGTCTGCGTTTCAATGGTGTGTTTCCCATCTTAGGACTGTAGAGGAGCTTAAGAACAGTGAAAGCCAATGGAAAGATTCTCCCCTGGCTAGTCGACACAGAGAGATGCTCAAGCGATGCAAAACCCAGCTCAAGGTCGGTTTAACATGGGTCTCGGTTAACCCACTGTCTGAACACGTATTTAAGGGTATAGACTGCAAATACTGAGTTTACTGCATTGCCTTTTAAAATGCTGACACATGCGGGTCATTGCGGGACTCTGTGACGGGAGTATATTTACAGAGATGTGATCCTTATCACGTGTGACTCTTTCCTGTCAGAAACTGGTGCGAGCCAAAGCTTGTGCTGACGTGGGCCTTCTGGATGAGAACCTGCTCCGCAGATGTCTGCAGTTCTACAGCACAGTCATTCAGCTTATTCTTCGTATGGTGGACCCTGCCTACCCAAAGTGAGTCACCCTGCCACTGACAGACCATGTTACTTTTTGTTGGGATATTAATGTAAAAGGATAGGACATAGAATCAAGCAAAGCATTATTTTGTTTGCTTTCATGTTGTGTTTCACTTCAGAGTGTATAAATCAACATGTAAGCATCATGTTTGTTCCTTCTTTCTGTACCCAGCATCAACCTGCCTCTGAACCCTGAGATTCCCAAAAGCTTTGCTGCTTTGCCTGAGTTCTACATTGAAGATGTGGCTGAGTTTCTGCTTTTTGTGGTGCAGTAAGTGTATAGCTTATTACTCTTGCGCACTTGGCCAATGAAATGTTAGAAAAATAAAAATCTGTGTGAAACATAACCAAGGTAATGTATTTATTCAAACACAATGTGATAAATCATTACACTAAAATGTGTTAGCATCTACACAGAAGCGAAAGAGTGATAATGCAAGCTGTTTAAGTCCCCCTTGTTTCATCCCTTCTTTCACCACATCTTCCCTCCCGTCTTGCAGGTATTCTCCCCAGGTTTTATATGAGCCCTGTGTCCAGGACATTGTCACTTTCTTGGTGGTGTTCATCTGCAGCCAGAACTACATCAGGAACCCCTACCTTATTGCCAAGTTGGTGGAAGTGCTGTTTGTCACCAACCCTGCTGTACAGCCTCGTACTCAGCGATTCTCTGAAATGATGGAGAACCACCCGTTGTCCATTAAACAGCTGGTCCCCGCTCTCATGAAGTTCTACACTGGTGAGTTCAGTGTAACGTTTAATATTATGTAGTTCTTGTATTGAAGGTGAAAAAGTGTAGTTGTAGTTAATTGTCTATATGTAGCCAACATATACATATTATTCTTGACTGTGAGGCCTTGTTCATTTTGTCAGATGTTGAGCATACCGGCGCCACCAGCGAGTTCTATGATAAGTTCACTATACGGTACCATATCAGCACTATCTTCAAGAGCCTCTGGCAGAATCTTGCCCACCATGGTACTTTCATGGAGGAGTTCAAGTGAGTTTGCTTTTGTCATGTAGAAAATTTGGTTTGAATCAGTTGCTGTCCGACTCCGCAATCACTTCCAATTTTACCTGCTCTTGTCTTCTGTCACACTTACTCTTTCCCCAGCTCGGGCAAGCAGTTTGTGCGCTACATCAACATGCTGATCAATGACACCACCTTCTTGTTAGACGAGAGCCTCGAGTCTCTGAAGCGTATTCACGAAGTGCAAGAGGAGATGAAGAATAAGGAGCAGTGGGATCAGCTTCCTAGGGTCAGTGCTCGGTGTCATAGGCTTTTATATTTATTTAGCAGATATGACATGCTTTCAAACAACAGTAATGGATGAGCTTAATTTATTTCAGCAATAAAAGACAAAGTGAAAGTAATAACAAGAAGTCGTCGGTCTTTGTGCTAAGTCTCAAAACATAAGAGACAAAAATGAGCCAAAATGGTAACAAAGTTGCTTATTTAGTCACATGTGCTGAGCTGTGAAACATTGCAGGTTACTGTTTGGGAATATATTAAAGTAGTATTTTTTGTGTTTTAAATGCAAACTTTCAGGAGCAGCAGCAGAGTCGCCAGTCCCAGCTGACTCAAGATGAGCGGGTGTCGCGCTCCTATCTTGCCCTGGCCACAGAGACGGTTGAAATGTTTCACATCCTCACTAAGCAGGTCCAGAAGCCTTTCCTCAGGCCCGTAAGTGTTTCGCTGCACACTGGACATGGTGTAAAACAATCACACGTTGATGTTCTCTTGGCTCTATAAGCACAACTATATTCTTTATTACGAAAACGGCTATTTCTGTAAACAAAACAGATATAGCTATTCTTAACATCAATACTCTTTTTCATACAGGAGCTGGGGCCTCGTTTAGCTGCCATGCTAAACTTTAACCTCCAGCAGCTATGTGGGCCAAAGTGTCGAGACTTGAAGGTTGAGAACCCAGAGAAGTATGGCTTTGAGCCCAAGAAGCTCTTAGACCAGCTCACTGATATCTACCTGCAGCTGGACTGTCCCCGATTTGCAAAAGCAATCGCAGATGACCAGGTTGGCATTGGTTGGGTTGGGGAGAGTTTACATTGTTTGACAAATACAGTCTTACTTGCTGAATCTAATGACAAAGCACAAGTGTGAGTTTGTTGGTCACGCGAAAAGGCTGCAGGCAATTGTGGAAGATCATCAGTCATGTCTTATTGCCTTTAAGACATCAGCATGAATCATCTCTTGTACTTTGTGAATGTAATGCAGTGTTTCGCTCATCCTACATTAGAAAGCCACTAGTCAATGGTCATGCTGATAATCATGAACGGCCACTTTTCTCTATCTAATGCAAGCACTGTTGAACAGCACGTACTTGAAATTTTAAATGCTACTTCTCATTGAGTTAACGCAAGGAAATCATTTTTTTCCATTAAAGCACGACAGGCATCTAGATGGCATATTTTATTTTCAAGCTCTTGTACAGTCAAAGTAACACCTGAATGATTCACGCAACATGAGATTTATGATTAATTAATAGAAAATACTTTGGATGATAAGATTCCAGTGCTGTTCATTTTCTAATTTGCCTATAAAGAAGTATACAGATGTACGTTTTGTGTCTTAAATAAATTGACATTATGTCTAGCCTGGAAATCCTGACCCTGATATCTTGAACGATAGAGGGTCTGGCGACGATCAATAGTAATTTCCAACTCTAGGGGCGGCTCCTACTCGTGCATTTCAAATGCCACTGCACGCAGTTGGATAGCACTACAACCAATCAGAGCGATGCACAAGTGACGTAAGCCCCGTTCGTTTAGCGAACAGCTGTTAAACTGTTCAATTAAACGTTTGCCGTTGTCGGTCGGCAAAACAGAACATTCCACTTACTTGCTAGTGAAAGCTATGAGTCCCGTCTTCCAATTCGTTAAGGGTCGAGGCCAAAGCAGTCTCAAACTCACACAACATATCCGCAGCCATCTTTGATGTTTACTATCACAGCTTCGACGTCGCATGCACGTCACTGTCGTCATCCGGTTACGTCCTCCCCAGAGCACCATATAAAGGGCTCTGGCGCGCCCATATTAGATAGAACCAATTGAAACGTTATACCAGATTTCTGGTAGTCTTGATAAGCTTCAACGGAGCGTCTCCAGACCAACACGCGCAGCAAATTTAATTTGCCAGCGCCTAGTGGCAGGTCTGGGAATGCCAGGCTACATTATGTCACTGTTAGGGTACTGAATACCCTCATAATTTCTAAGGCCCTCTTTTGCCGCTCCCTAATGAATTTTCCTTTTGTTCTTGGTCTATGTGCAGCGGTCGTACAGCCGAGAGCTGTTTGAAGAGGTGATCTCAAAGATGAGGAAGGCTGGTATTAAGTCCTCCATCGCCATTGAAAAATTCAAGCTGCTATTGGATAAGGTGGAGGAAATAGTTGCCAAGAACTCCCAGTCTGAAATGGACTACAGTGACGCACCTGATGAGTTCAAAGGTGTGTGTAACCACAGTGTGTTTTAAGCTGCATTCCCACCACTTTTAAATCTATATACAGTAGAGGTACCGTTTGCTCAAGTAGCTTAGCATTATCTTTCCACAGACTGTACTCACAACACACTTTTCTATGCGTATACTTTCATATGCAGTTTATTTTGGTCTATAGGTCGGAGTAGCATCAATATTAATATTCAGTTTTGTTTGCAATATTACAGAGGCAAAAAACTCTATAGACAATTAAAATATACAATTATTATTGGGGATACACTAAACATTGTTCATAGTGAATGTACCCACATCAATTAAGTCACTGAATGTTTGCCACAAAGCAGAAAAAGTCCCTTGCTAACAAATCTGGTGTGACCTCAGGTCAGTCAGTGCAGACAGACAGGATCTTCAGCAGCCTCTGTTGCTATTGAATTCCAGACATTTGCTGGGGATTTTGCAGCTCATAGAGGTCATATAGACAGCTTAGAGCAAGGCTATCCTATAACCACAGACTTAATATAATCTAGAAAGAGAATGTGGCCCACATGCCTCCATTGATACAGAGATATGCCAGCCGGCCCACCACAGTTGATGGAAGCGTGCCACACAGGAGGCTTGAGTGTCAGCTTTCTATGTCATTAAAATCTCCCACGCCAGGTTTTATTTTTGCAACTCATAAGTCCTACTGTAACAACCTTGTGACATTTCAGTATAGGGCACACTTTATTGAAAGCTCTGGTTGAGTATTTATTGGATATTTACTTTACTGGTGTTTATACAGGTGTGGCAATTTTGCTGTCATATAAATGACATTATTTCTTTCAGCAGTTGAGGTTGCACATGTCAAAAGTTTGATGAAGACATGCCTTATGTGGTTATGTTGAATTTAGTAGTTTTTTAATTATCACGAAAAACTTTGTAAAATAATTTTGTTTTATTTATAAATTCAAAAACAATTACAAAAGCCAGAAGGGTATCTAAGCTAGTAGCATACGTCTCTTCAGAGGTATTTACAACAGTTGAATACTTTTCCTTCTTCAAACATAGGCAAAAGCCTGTTGCGCAGGCTTTGATGTTGGTAAAACTCGCTTTCTGTGTCCCACAAAAGCCTACAATCAGGATTGTCAGTTGAAGCTTGTTAATGTTTCGAAAGTCTTTTTTTAATCATAAATCAACATGTGACTTTGTTACAACAGACCCTCTGATGGATACACTGATGACCGACCCTGTGATTCTACCTTCGGGCAACATCATGGACCGATCCATCATCCTGCGCCACCTGCTCAACTCCCCCACTGATCCCTTCAACAGACAGCCACTCACAGAGAGCATGCTGGAGTCACGTAAGCTCACCATGATTCCTTTTTACCTTTTATTAACTGTACAGCTGTTCTGTTCATAGAAGATGAGAGCAAGTACAACAGGTCTGTTTCTTACTAGGAACAGCAAAGGAAATATTTTGTTTAATTCTCAAGGCAGGTGAAATCAGGATGTTAAATGAAATAAATGCCAGTTGGAATGCCAATTTCAGTTTCTCCTCACATTTGTTTGTATGTCTTACAGTCCCTGAACTGAAAGAGAGGATCCATGCCTGGATGAGAGAGAAACAGGGCGGCGGACGGCTTGTCTAAGGAACACATGTCACCAACGTCTGGCTTGCTAACCATCATTAAGCGATCTGTCCAAATCGCCTGAATTCAGTGATACAACTACCAATGGAGTAAAAGAGAGAACTGATTTGAATTTTATTTGCATTTACCCTTTTTGTCTCAAACCATTATCATGGTTCTAAAAACGAAATATAATAAAGTTAAGACTTTTAAGTTTTTGCTCATGAGTTTGTGTATATATATATCAAAATATATACATATATTTAACAAGAGTTAGTTAATGCATTATAATGGTGCAAGAATAAGTTTCCACCACCAACCGGTTTACCAGCGAGGTGCATACGGTCACTTCATTGATAATTTTCCTTTATGGTTCTCATTTTATTTTATAATATCTGTATGTTCATTAAAGACTTTGGGTTTTATGGACAGGGAGGGGCAATACATTTGGGAAAGTGTGGGTGGGAACTTGTAAAAATACTAGCCCGAGTTTTCATTATCGAGACTGTGACAATGATGAACCCGAGTCCACATAAGGTATGCTGTTGTCCCCATCTAATGGACACACAGTTTGTGCTTTTAGACAAAGTTCAGTACTGGGAATATCCATTAAGGATGTAGCTTAATGTAAACTAATCCTAAATGTCAGCTTCCTTTGAGTACAGTAGGAAGATAAGCAGTGGTTTACCACAATTACAGTATGTTGAGTTGTTCCTTTTTAGTCACATTTCCCCTGCTGACTTTGATGAATTTACTTGTGTGTGCATGGCCTCAAGTCCAGAACCTCCTAAGCGCCTCATGGACAAATAACCCTCATTTAGGCGAAGTAAAAGGAACATGAGCGAATGTAGCATGACCACCAGAAATAAAACACCATTGCAGGAGCGCACCATTAAAAGTCTGCTCTTGAGAACCACTCACATCTCACCTCAAGATGGTCTTTTTTCAAATGACACTGTACCTAACTTGACCTTGCTGACCTTAACTGTACAGGAAATTATTTCCTTTAACCACATACCTGTTTTGGAAGCTAGGATTTTGAACTGAAATAAATGATGATGCACATTATTTCACAACTCGTCACTGTTTTTTTCCCCTTAGATTCATGGTTTTCTTTGGTCATCTTTTGGTCAGTTTTTTCCTAGTTTAGCTTATGAAAAGGAAAACATCACACACAGTCAGTAAATCTCAGAAATGACATCTTAATTATTTCTCTAATAATCCTTTATACACGAAGAGTAAACATGCAGCCACCCAGGTGACTTAACAAATACAATAAAGACGAAAATGATCACCAAAATTGCTACTTCCAGTAAAACATCATACAAAAATTTAAAACGGGTTTATTAAGCTTACACTTGAAATTTCTCATAAACCATATTTTCATATTTCTATTAAAATTATTTGGGTTAATATGAACAGATGAACTTATTCCAGTTCCTGGCAATACGAAATAATGTCTTTATTTGGTTTCCCAAATGTATAGGATTAGTCATTCCCTACTGTTAACACATGGCTTAAACTTGGCAACTGTCCTGCTTGTATTGGCAAGATTTAAACAAGTGTAGGCCTATGCCAAAAACAAAGGGGAAAACTGGTGCAGCTCATCCCTTTATATTAGGTCCATGAGTTCATCCCGAAAAACAAAAATGACCCTTTAATCGGTTTTTAAGATGTTCAAAGTTTGACACAATGAAAACCAAACCGCGAGTTAGATTTTATAATAAAACGGAATTGCGTCCAACACAAAAAAAATGAAGATATTGAAATAAAAGTTACCGTTTGTCTGTTTAAAGCATAGGGTTTAAAGCCCTTTAAAACGCTCCATTTGTCGCTAGATGGCGCTCTTTGCGGTGACCCTGAGTGTTGCGGTGACAGCGGTGCGGGGAGCGGTGGGTAGAAATCCTGCAGTGTGGCGTCACGAGAGGAAAAAGAAAAGAACCCACCAACTTCCGATTCCAGGCATCTCCATTGGCTATCCGGCATATTAATCACCGGTGTCTCGTCGTTGATTGGCCCGTCAGGCTGTCAGTCGGCGTGCCCGAGAGGGAGTTGACGTAATCCGTTAGGTAAATCAAGGCGATCTATCAATTCTTCCTTTCGCTGGTGTGCAGATAGACGTCCGCCTTGTATCTCCACTGGACAATAAACTCATTCAAGGAGTCACCGGTACATTTACTGCTCCAACCGGCGAAGGATACCGCTATGATGGGTGTTTTTCACCAAGGTGGACTTGATAACAGTTTTCGTGCTCGCGGATTCAGATAAAAAAAAAAAACATAATTGACGCGCGCTAGCTAACGTACTGGTTCTCGCCACTGTCCTATGGTGTTGTCTAGCTGAGTCTCTCAAACGTAAGTAAAACGTTGAAATATTGTTTTATTGTGAATGTCTGCAGTGCATAGGGTTACAGCACATATTCAAGGAAGTTGTTGTAGGTGTTTGGTGAGCAGTTTTCTGTGAAAGCTAACGTTATCACATACGTGCAGTGTATTTCCGTCACATTGTTGCGATAAGTTTTATATTTCTAATTTTAAGAATATAATCTAATATTGTTTACAAGTACAGCATTTGTCTGTGGTCGGAGAGTTATCTGTAAAACAGACACCCCGGGGCTTAGTTGCTTCCGTTAGGTGCCGAAGTCACAGCTGGTAACATTTCATGGCTTGAATATAGCATAGGCCTACATTAAATATAAATAGTATTACAGTTACCATTTGAAACACTGCACCCATTGATATTCAATGTTAAATTCCTATAATCCTTTTCCATGCACAAGAAACAATGCGTCGAGTCTGTGCCGATGCTAAAATAACCATGCAACTACTCCCTGCAGTATCCCACAAGACACAGCAGCGGAGGATTAACCTACTTCCTAACGTCGGCGAAATTAATAGTACAAATAAAAGTAGGAAGAAGAATAGGATTTGAGCTCTTTTTCTGCATTGAAATGTTACTGTAGCAGACGGGCCTAGCTCACTGTCCGAACAGTAGCCCACGCCAAATAGGGAAGATAGAATTTCATGGGCGTATGCTTTAGCAAGTAAGCTACGGCTGACTGCAAGGACATGGAAAAACATGAGATATTTAGCATATAGTCACCGGGTGCAGAATGTAGCCTACAGCTTTGATTGACGCTAAGCACATCGACAGTTTAGCTATGGAATAACAAATGCATATTGTTGATGTGTTGTTTATGCAGCCCAATTATAATATGCATATGCTTTATTGTCAAAATATTATTACGCATGTACTGTGGATCTATAGCCTACATTAATTGCATAACATTGCATCCTTAATTTGACAGTTAAATGTCTTCATTCATGGCTGCTGTTTACAAAATGTTAGTGTTGGTGTTGGTCGGCCATATTTGTTGTAACCTGTTATGCCTTAAATTTGGGAGGGGTTGCACTTTTATTGTGTTTCAATTCAGAGATCATGGGTTCTGCACTATTGCCCACTGGCAGTTTATCTGTTTTCAAATAGGGAACCCAACACAGCCTTGCTTTATCTATTGAACCGCAAATGTCATTTTTTTTTACCAAGCAGATGCAAACAGTACTTTTCTGTGTTTCCTTAAGGAGCGATATTCAAGGAATCTTACTGGGAGACAGCCCTGAACCGCAAACATGTCTGGGGCATCTGTAAAAGTCGCTGTTCGAGTTCGACCCTTCAACTCCAGGGAGATGGGCAAGGACTCAAAATGTATCATACACATGCAAGGCAACACTACAAGTAAGTAGCTCACTAGCATGCACACGTACACAGAAAGACTCACACCACTTCTTAAATGTGTGCAGGCCTGTCTGCTAAAGGAGGTTTGGTATACCACACATGCTCCCGCGTCAGCTAACTTCAGGGCTCTTAGCTGAGAACAGTAGAATGAGCAAACTGAATAGTGGACGGTTGGGGACAAACAGCCTGAAAGAGAATAAAAGGCTTACAGAGGGAAATTCCTCCTCCTCCTCCTCCTCCTCCTGTGATGGGGCCTGCATGCCTTAGGAGTCTCTGTCTGTGAAACACTGGTTTGGATCATACTGGGAGACCCAGGGGTCGCCACACACAGCCTGGCCTGCCTGTGCCCCCGATTCAACAAGGCTTCATCACACAGTCTGTGTTTCAGAATGGATATGTGCATGTCATTTTGTACTACACACAAACCGTTTTTAAACAACTTTCAAAGAAGTATAAAATGTAATAACCAGAAGTCAACTACTTCTTTAAATATGTACTGCTTTGAAGTGGTGGGGTGTACATTATGAAGGGCTAGTGTAAGTGTAAATAAAAACAAAACAAGATCATCTTTCAGTTTCACAAGTGATGAGTCGAGATTGAATATGGATGTTGTATAGATATCATGCTTCCCAAAGATAACATTTTATATGCAGGCTCAGCAGCTTCACGCTTTACTCATTATTTGTTTTAACATATGTGCAGGATGTGTGAAAATGGTGCAACAATTATGTAAAATGTAATTATTTGATAATTGTGCACGTTGAGTTAATCATTGAATAGCTTTTAGTGAACATATTAAACCTATTTAAGGGGGCGCTCATGGTATAGTGGTTAGAGCGTCCCCCTAGAGGCTCTGTCCACATCGCAGCAGACCCAGTACGAATCTGATCCTGTCGGTTCTCTGTATGTCATTCCCCTCTTTGCTCCATTTCAACTATGTCTCTCCAAATCTGTCTAATAAAAGCAAAAAACGCCCAAAAATCTTAAAATAAAACTTGTTTATATAGAACCTGCAATGATGCCTCCTGCGTCACTGCTATAATGGTATAATATATGAATGGATTTACTTTGGAGAGCAAAAGGAGAATAAGTGATTTGTAGTCTTGTGATTCGACCCGGTTACTTGTGACTGTGAGTCATCAGGTGCTGTGCTGCACAGGGCAGGCTGCCCCCTTTTACTCCTGGCTCTTTATGTCCCATTTCAGCTGGCGGACGAACACAATCTCCCTAACTTTAGCATGGAAACATTTAATGACACAGTAACAAGAAAGCATGTGACGCTGGCAAAAACCTGCTCTTCCAGCAGGCTCTCTTCTTTGCCTAGAGTTTTGTCTGTCAGACTTTTCAGCCTTATTAGACTGAGCCTTTATGAATCTTCCATAACATCAAGTCATGGCTCCCTTGCCCTTTATCCATCACACTCTACCAAAGAGAAGATTTGTGTCAAAGCCCCAGTTCTTTTTACTCCATATCCTTGGGTTTGCATTATGCCAATGTCACTCGGAGGTGCTGGAGGGTGACTCGGGTGGTTTGTTGCAGAACTGCAGTGGAATTGTGTGTGTGTGTGTGTGTGTGTGTGTGTGTGTGTGTGTGTGTGTGTGTGTGTGTGTGTGTGTGTGTGTGTGTGTGTGTGTGTGTGTGTGTGTGTGTGTGTGTGTGTGTGTGTGTGTGTGTGTGTGTGTGTGTGTGTGTGTGTGTGTGTGTGTGTGTGTGTGTGTGTGTGTGTGTGTGTGTGTGTGTGTGTGTGTGTGTGTGTGTGTGTGTGTGTGTGTGTGTGTGTGTGTGTGTGTGTGTGTGTGTGTGTGTGTGTGTGGAGAGAGGAGAGGAGAGGAGAGGAGAGGAGAAGGCTGCAGTGCTGCCTACTCTACCTCCGATCACATGGGCAGATTGCAGAGCAGAAAGGGAGGCTGGCAGGCTGCCATACTCTTTCTTCACCGGGATTTCATTGCAGATGGCATGCTGAGAATGCTGCTCTTATTTGGATGCTGAGAGGCTGCACTTTACCTACAGTAGCGGCTCAAACCTGCACAGGTTCACACATGCAGTTGAGAT